>NC_090058.1:16199458-16375712 GCF_038355195.1 Osmerus mordax | reverse complement strand
GAGAGAGAGAGAGAGAGAGAGAGAGAGAGAGAGAGACAGGTAGACTGACAGACAGGCAGGCAGGCAGGCAGCTGCTCTCCCAGGCCCCAGCCCTGCAGCCGTCTCCAGCCTCTGGAGTTAATGTGCCTGTGATATTGCCAGGCTGGAGCAGCGGGAGCCGAATTCAGGCAATTACAATCAAGTCAGGGCATAGTTAGAGCGTGGGCCTTGCACCTGAGCTGGATGCTGATGAGACACTTAGCCCCCCACCCCCAACCCCCCAACCCAACCTCCTCCTACCCCTACCCTGTACCCCCTGCTGGACAACTCTCTCACAGGTCTCTCCATCTCCATCTCCTTCACCTCTCTCTCTCTCTCTCTCTCTCTCTCTCTCTCTCTCTCTCTCTCTCTCTCTCTCTCTCTCTCTCTCTCTCTCTCTCTCTCTCTCTGCCCCTCACATTGCAACACATAATGTACTGTACAAGTATGCTGTGTGCCTGTACTCAGTTCAGAGTTCAGACCCTGCTGACTGTTTGGCAGGCTGGTTCAGACCCTGCTGACTGTTTGACAGGCTGGTTCAGACCCGGCTGACTGAATGATGGCTGTGCATAACCCCCCCCCCCCCCATCCCACACACACACACATCCCGAACCACCCAGACCACGCCAGTACAGACCGATGAGAAAAACATGTTCACATGGTCGCTCGTTTTGGTGGTCATAGGGTTTGTGTGGACACTGCTACCCTTTAAGGGTGTGGAGGGGGCACTGTAGAAGTGTATCCTCTAACGGCAAATGATCTGAAATTGTACAGATGGATATCAGTAGCTGTAGTAGTGGCAGAGTGGTTCTATTCTGTATACCTCCCCATACACTCAACCATACTGCAACCTTCTCACACTGAGACATCAAGATGAGAGCAGTCTGATTCTCTCTCTTCTCTCTCCTTCTCCTTTCTCTCTCTCTTCTCTCTCTCTCTCTTTCACTCTCTGTCTTTCTCTCTAACTCTCTCTATTGCTCTCTTTTTCTTTCTCTCTCCCTCCCTCTCTCACACAGTTTGGTGTCTAATAAGGAGTGGGTGTGCTACGCTGTGGTCAGCTCAGCGCGGGAGAGGGAGGTGCCAATCTTAAATATCCACACCCCAAGAATATGGAGTCACCATCTCCAGTACTCCAATCACTCTTAGTCCTCGGCGTCCCTCAAGACAAGATGCTCTCAGTCCTCCGTCCCTCAAGACAAGATGCTCTCAGTCCGTAAACCTCCCCAGCTCACACGACAGCCGGCCGGCACACTTGGCTGAAGTGTCATTAGAGCTCTAAAGAGTCGGGCGCTGTAAAACCCCCAGCTCTGCTGGCGTGTGGAGCCACTATGGATGGAAATGCGGGCATGTTGTGAAGGTATGGAGGCGACAGCTCCTGTTTCCTGACACCCAGGGGCCGACCGCTGGTGTGTTCATCTGAACGTAACCCCCGAGCGCGTGTGTCTTTTATGCGTTTCAGTGTTTTTCCTCTATATTTCTTTCTCTCAGTTTTGGAAGATTGCCCCCCCCCCCCTCCCCTCCCTGCCTGTCTGGGGTGTCCTGCGTTCATTAAGATTTCACCTGGGTGGTGACTGGTGTTGGTGAGGGGGGAGAGGTGGCACACCTCTCTCCCCAATCTCCCTCATAATGGCTGTTTTCTGAGCGTGCTTAGTCTTCCTGGATACCCTGCCTGCCTGGTGGCCTTTCTGAGCGTGCTTAGTCTTCCTGGATACCCCTGCCTGCCTGGTGGCCTGGGGTTGCCTGTGTCAAATTATTCCATTTTGGTTGAGAAAAAGAAATTGGATTGTGTTGATCCTGTTTTGCTCCTGGGGGGCGGCCATGACATTATCCTGGGCTGACACCAGTGGAGAAGAGCAATCACAGTGGCCCTCGCTCCCACAAAAACACTCCATCTGCACGGAGAGGAGGAAATAACACCACAATGAGGTCTGGCTCGTCTTCTCCACATCAGCAGCTGGGCCCTGGGGACCAATACAATGCAGCACATCCATAGACAACCTATACACCACCTATACACCACCTACACAACCTCTACACAACCCCCAAACAACCCCAATACAACCCTATACAACACCTTCACAACACCTACACATCTCCTACATAAATTTGACATAATCTCTACATGTCCCCTGTGCAACCTCTATACAATTTCTACAAAGCCCTTATACAACCTCAACACGACCCCTACACAACCTCAACTCAACATGTACACAACCTCTCAACAACCTCTACGCCACCCCTATAGACACAGACATAAAGACACGCACTGGGACACACACACTGCCAGCTGTACATTGCTAATGCACCTGTCATCACTCGCCAGGCACTTAGATCTTAGTTTCTTTTAGCACCTCAAAAGGTTGTCTACACTGATGCTGGATTGGTGATATGAATGAACATTATACACTATCCATTCACATGTATATAAATATATTTAACAGTAGTTGTTTTACGAGGGTATTTTAAATGTCCATCTCCCATTACTGAAAATGAATAAAACTGAATTCATTATTAACTATACTTTGATAATTGGTCTGCTTTTTGGTTTCAAATTCAGGTTTATAATAAATAACAGACAGCAAACCATTAAGAATATTTATGCGTTTCTGTTTATTTTATAAATTCCTATTAGACGATTTAGTTTCTTTTTCCTGCAAAGACAACACATTTCCTAATGATTACTTCTACAAATTAGCTACAGTACCCAAAAACCCTAAAGGAGTAATTCCTATAACTGCAGAAAAGCAGTCTGTAATGTCAACACATACAATATCAGAATGACTCAGGGTTATAGACAAAAACCTTGCATAAAAATAAATGGCCCCTTTTGCAGGTCATGCTGTTTGTATTCAGTTCGTATTGCGTCGCTTCTCCCCCTGGGCGGCCTCTACCTGCGGATCAAACGCAGCTCTTTGTGAGAGAGGCCTGACCCCCCTACTATTAGCAAACAGAGCAGAGGCCAGCTGACACCACTGAAGATGTGCAGGGCGGGCCAAGGCCTGTGATTACTACCCAATCCTCAAGAGAGGGAGAAGAGAGGTAGTGGCAGAGGAGAGGGAGCAAAGGAGGGACCGGGAGGAAGGGAGTTAGAGAAACTGCACTGAAGGAGAGAGAGAGAGAGAGAGAGAGAGAGAGAGAGAGAGAGAGAGAGAGAGAGAGAGACGGGGAATACGAGAAATGGAGAGAGGGGGGGTGAGGGAGAGAGGGGGAAGAAAGAAAAAGGGTGAGATCGAGAAACTGACCCCCCTCCCCTCATCCATCACCCCTGCTCCCTAACAGATTCACCTACCTCTGAAAGGAGCTGGTAATCTCTGTCAGAGGCTGGGGAAACTCGTTGACATCTAGTCGTGCCGGAGCCGTGAAAAGCTCCATGAATAATCACTGGAGGGTTGTTTGGGCACAGCGCCGCCCTGCCGCCCTGCCGCCCTGCCGCCCTGCCGCCCTGCCGCCCTGCCGCCCTGCCGCCCTGCCGCAGCACAGACCAGAGAGTGCTTCTGCTTGTGAACATACGTGCACATAAAAAGGGTTCATTTGTTTTGAGAGAGGCAGAGGCTTGAGAGGGCCTTCAGATGGATAATTAGTAAACCCTCATGTCAAAAACCCCTTGTATATACAAGCACTCCCAGAACATAGACACACACACACACAAGCATGTAGGGCATGCATGTGCACACATATGCATCACTGCTGTCCCTTCTTTCAGTCAAATCAGATTCACTTCCCCTTACAAACAGACACACACACACACACACACTCTCTCACTCACAATACACAGACAAAAACGTCAATTTCATCTGCAGGGGCAGAAATCAATCTCACATCTCTTTGGTTAATCCGAATGGCTCTCCACAGATCCTAACACTAATAAGGTATTGAGCAGGGTGAGGCCAGAGGCTGAGGAGAAGAACAGAGGAGAGGATGGGCCTGGCGTCTGGCTAGGACTGCCTGCACTGTTCCAGTGCAATTATGGGGCTTGTGTATGGGAGAGAGGGGTGCAGGGAAAGATGCTGCTGAGAGGGAGACTGCGAGAGAGAGAGACAGAGAGAGAGAGAGAGAGAGAGAGAGAGAGAGAGAGAGAGAGAGAAGGAGAAGGAGAGAGAGTGGGGGAGAGAGGTTAGGGAGGGGGGAGAAGGAGAGAGAAAGAGACAAAGAGAGAGAGAGAGAGAGAGAGAGAGAGAGAGAGAGAGAGAGAGAGAGAGAGAGAGAGAAGGAGAAGGAGAAGGAGAGTGGGGGGGAGAGAGGTAGGGAGGGGGGAGAAGGAGAGAGAAAGAGACAAAGAGAGAGAGAGAGAGAG
This sequence comes from Osmerus mordax, assembly GCF_038355195.1. Classification (NCBI taxonomy): domain Eukaryota; kingdom Metazoa; phylum Chordata; class Actinopteri; order Osmeriformes; family Osmeridae; genus Osmerus; species Osmerus mordax. Next base: position 16,371,400 of record NC_090058.1, on the reverse strand, counting down.
AGAGAGAGCGAGAGAGAGAGAGAGAATAAGAAAGAGTAAGTGAGCGGAGAGAAAAAGAGAGAGAAAGAGGGAGAGATGAGGGAGGGGGGGTGGGCAGGGTAAAAATCGATCCCATCTGTGGTATGATGGTTAATTAAAGCAGCTCTTGAGCATCTGAACGACGAGAGGCTTGGCTGGAGCCACAGCTCTGATTACTCACACAGAATGGAAGGTTGCTGAGCTCTGAAAGGAGGAGACCAAGAGCTGCCTGGTAGGGTGCACAGACCAAGAGAGACATGTGCATACTCCACACACACACACACACACACACACACACGCACACACGCACACACACACACACGCACACATATGCATCCACACACACTCATATGCACACAGACACATGCACAGACACGCACACACAGACACGCACACACAGACACACGTGCACACACACATGCACACTCCTGTGTACAGACTCACAAATGCACAGACACACAGACACGCTCCTACTCTCCTGACACACAACCCTCTCCCTCTCTCCCTCCTTTGGCCTCTCTTACACCCCCCCAGCCTCTCTCTCTCTCTCTCTCTCTCTCTCTCTCTCTCTCTCTCTCTCTCTCTCTCTCCTCTCTCTCTCTCTCTATCTCTGTCTCTCTCTCTCTTTATTCCTCCCCCCCGCCCCCTGCGACCTCTTTCCTCTCTCCCACACACACCCTTACATGCACATGTACATACACTCCTGTTCACAATACAGGGCTGTACATCAAAAGGCCCACAGGCTGCCTGAACACAAATCAATGTTCTTGCCAGGAGCGGCCATTACACACCATGGAACGCTCAATAAAGGGACTTCATGGATTTGTTTTTGCATCCGCTGGGTTCAGCTTAGTTCTGTCAAGGTTTGTGACAGTGGATGGTGCCATCGTTTTCAAAACGAGTGAGAACCACAGGCTTGTTGCATGGATAGCTTAGGTTGTGGGTGGGAACACTTTGGTGTGACCCCACCCCCTGATGGTGATATACGGTACTGCTCTGTAAACGATCCTTGTGGTCAGCAGTGTGTTATTGATACAACCGCAGCAGAAGAGAAGCATGTGTTATGGACATTTGTGGGAGATATGGTTCACTTTATTACAGTTTTTCTCAATAGTTTACCCACAAATACTGGTACTTGAGACACAATGACCACAACATGTAACTCATGCACCTACCCCTGAACCAATTCTGCTAAACTACAAGCACAATTCCTACTTTACACTCAAATTGCAGTTCAAAAACACACTCTTTTCAAAACACTACACCACAATTCTCTGCATTTAGCACATTTTTCATGAAGAAAATCTCTTGTTTTCACAAGGAACACACTGCCATTCAAATATGCACACTGACTCATCGCATGGGCAAACACCTGTCACACAGTTTTACAATTAGCAATCAGAGCTTAGCATAAAAGGTCAACAGGTGAGCTCCTCTGTTTTGGAGCAATGGATGCCAACATTGGAAATAGAGGCAGAGCCAGAGGAGTGAGAGTGAGAGGAGGAGGAGGAGGAGGAGGAGGAGGAGGAGGAGGAGGAGGAGAGGAGGACGAGGACGAGGACGAGGACGAGGAAGGCCCAAAAGGACCGTAATCTCCGATGAGATCCAAGCCACTTTGGTTGACCATGTGGTCAACAATGGGCTAACAATAAGGGAGGCTGTGCTACGAGTACATCCAAATCTGAGCAGGTTTCCTGCGACATCCATCATCAGGACTTTCCGAAATGAGAATAGGTAAGATCTCACTAGAAAATTGCAGTACTGCATATCAATACAGTACTCAATGAGTACAGTAGTACAGTATTGCCTGTGGGCTGTTCTGTAAGACTGTAAAAAGTAAAGTATTTGGGAAATGTATTCCTACTTTGTATTCCTACACAGTATTTACCGTATTTTACTATTTGTTTGGCAGAACTGAAAGATTACCAACGCAAGGTGGTCGGGAACGTCTTCTGTCTCCTGAACAAGAAACTGCAATCATAAACATGGTCCTAGAAGACAATGCCATAACTTTACACCAAATACAAAGCAAAATAATAGAAAACAGAGATATTTGAAAATATTGATAGGGTTAGCTTATCAACACTGGACCGTGTCTTGCGCAGAAATAATCTAAGGATGAAGCAGGTCTACAGGGTGCCATTTGAATGCAATTCAGAAAGAGTCAAAGAATTGCGATATAACTATGTGCAAGTGAGTCTTATAGCCTATAGGATTGTATTTACAATCCCACAATTCCTGCATACTCTCAACACTGTATAAATTATACATATTTCAGTATTGTAAATATAATGATTGTGCTTCACAATAGTGACCACTCCATGTCTATTTCTGATATTGTCATGTGTGTTTTAGACAGTCCTTGACCTAGACGTGGCTGCAGTGGAGCACCAGTTCATCTTCATTGATGAGGTTGGATTCAACCTCACAAAAAGACGATGCAGGGGAAGGGAATATCATCGGCCAGCGTGGCCATTGTTGAAGTCCCAGCCAGCGCGGAGGAACATCACAATGTGTGCAGCGATTACCCACAACGGCGTCATCCATCACCATGCTACCCTTGACCCCTACGACACTGCCCATCTGATCACATTCCTGGACACCCTACACAACACACTCATTCCACCAGATCAGATAGACGGCCCAGAGCAAGCTCAGGTACGTTGTCATTTAGGACAAGGTAAGTTTCCACCGGGCTGCACTGGTTCGTAACTGGTTCACTGCCCACCCACGCTTTTCAGTTGTTTAGTTCTGAGAGTATGAGGTATGCTTTCAGAAAATGTGTGTAACCAATCGAGAAAAACGAATGAAATGGGAAGTTCATTTTTGCTTGTAACATCAAATTATGATTATTTATTGAACATGGACAGTTTATTGATCATTGGGAGTTTAGCATTGAGAGTTTAACACAGTACGACAGCAACATAATAACACAAAGACAAATGCCGTACAGATCCAGTAGACACCAGCACTACATTTAGTCATTTAGCAGACGCTCTTATCCAGAGTGACTTACAGTAAGTACAGGGGACACAGACAATTCAAGACCATTCTAATCCAACTTTAATATGCAACAATCAGTATTTCAAACTTTTATTTCCTTCACAGCATGTCTAAAGGGTCAGGGCCTCTTTCAATGGCATTTAACCAAGGCAGGATGATTCATTCACAAGGGTAACTCCAGTGTAAGACCTCTGTTAAAAAGGTGCAAATAACAGTCCCAACTCACTACAAAACCCAAACCAATTATGCTGTGTCACTATAACTTTTTGGAGAGAGAGAAACATATTTATAGATGGAGAAAGAATGAAAGAGAAAGAAACAGATAGAGAGAGAGCTAGATAGATAGAGAGAGAGAGCGAGAGAGAGAGAGCGAGAGAGAGAGAGAGAGAGAGAGAGAGAGAGAGAGAGAGAGAGAGGAGAGAGAGAGAGAGAGAGAGAGAGAGAGAGAGAGAACCCATCCAGTTGTTATGAAGTAAAGTCTAAGCGTACAAATTAATCTATAATCATACTCTCAGTACTGGAGAGAGCTTATAATGAACCCCCCCCATTCCGCTCTCAGGTGGATGAATTATGGATGGCAGCTTTGATTTGATGGTGGGGAAACGGAGCGAGTGTCTGATTGGCGCCCGCCACGAGGCGCATCGGCGACAGGCAGGCGAGGTCAGCGCCCCCTGCTAATTGGTCTAGGGCCGAGCGCTTGTGGAGGAAATGAGAAAATTACACGTTCCTGCTGGAATCAGCTGCAGTTCTGTGGGGATCCATCAGCTGAATGGCAGCTCATCCCTGTTTGACTGTTTCTCTCTCTCTCTCTCTCTCTCTCTCTCTCCTCTCTCTCTCTCTCTCTCTCTCTCTCTCTCTCTCTCTCTCTCTCTCTCTCTCTCTCTCTTTCTCTCTATATCTCTGTCTCTGATGTAGTCAGGAGGCACACCTCAACCCAACACACCCTGACACACCCCAACACACCCCAACACACCCTGACACACACACCCTGACACACACACACACACACCCCTGACACACACACACACACCCTGACACACCCCAACACACCCTGACACACACACACACACACCCCGACCCACACACACACACCCCTGACACACACACACACCCTGACACACTCCAACACACCCTGACACACACATACACCCCTGACACACACACCCCTGACATACACACACACCCTGACACCCTCTCACACACTCAGGTACTTCCTCACCCCCCTTCCCTGTTCTTTTACACCACAACAGCCATACTGGAATCTTCTATTCAGTATGAATAACTGTCATTGACAGTCATTGAATAACTGTCAATGACAGTCAATTCATGAATCCTTTTTACGTTACCCCGTCCTCCTCATGAAGGGCTTGTTGGTCTTGAAGGCAGGAGGCAGTGTGGAAGGTGATGGAGAGGACTGTGCATCAGACATGCTCCACGCTTCAAGTGTTGACAGTCCACTTCGCCTGCCGAGGGTTCTTGTAACCTTTGTGAGATTTAATTGGCAAGTCTCTCGACCTCTCCACATCACCACAGCATGCTTCTACACGTGTGCTTGCTGGCCCAGAACTCTCCAAATGCTCCCAGTGTGGAGAGGGCTGTGGGTGGATGGACGACAGTGAGGACTGCACGGCGGGAACACACACACACACACACGCACTGCTGCTCTACATGTGCTACCATACTACACACATTGCACCTGTCACCACTACACACGACACTAAACACACTACAGTATGCACAGTACAGACAGACACCACCGCACACACCACACACAAAGACCACAACCATACACACAGCACACACACGACACACACTGCACACAGACAACACTACACACACGACACACAAACACCCCTACACTACACACACTACACACACACTGGAACAGATTATTTTGTGACTATGTAACAGCACTTCAGAAAGCATCTACATTGTAAACATAATACATTAAATATTTGTATGTGAACACAAAATAAAATTGATTGTTAATTTGTTACATAATACTTAATAACTACAGTCAGTGCTCATTACATTATCTATGTATTCCCTTCTGATTGTGTCCTTATTACTTGTTGTAATGCAAGACCAAAAAAACAACTCAAAAAAGGTGATGTACTGGAACTGTGGAACTGTCGTTGTAACTGAAGTCTAACCAGGTCCTGAGTGTTGTTGGTCATGGCTCCAGCTAGCTATGGTCCCAGACCACGCAAATGATTGACCACTTCTAAACACAACATTCCTGCAGTCTTCTGGCACACCCGACAAACAACCAAACAACAAAGTGACCAAACGACCAGAGTTCTCATCGGCCCATCTTTTGTTCTTTTTTCCCATTCTCTTCTCAGTCTTTTTCTCTCTCACCAGGACAGACTCCTTTGGCGGTGAGACCTTGTAATCTTGGGTAAACATCATCAACTATTTGCTCGTATCGCTCACAGAAAGTATTCCCTGGTCCTTTGTGCTGCTATCAGTTGTTTAAAGAAGGCTGTGCTGTAATGGCAGCTGGGGGCCAGGCCCTTTGAACAGCCGACTCACCTGGAGGAATACCAGCCAATCACATGCTCCATAAATCACACCCTCAGGTTGAGTGGACTCCTCCCCTCCTCCATCCTCGTCTGCCCTCTGCTTCTCTCCCTCTCTCTCCCCCCGTATCTCCCTTCCTCCCGCCTTCCATCTTTCCTTCCTTCCCTAACACCCTCTTTCTCCCCCTCCCGTCCTCTCTCTCCCCCTCCCTCTCTTTCCCCCCCCCTCCCTCACTTTCTTTCCCCCTCCCCTCCCCCCTTTGGCCCTCTCTCTCCTTCTCCTCTCTCCCCCTTTCCCCTCCACACTCTCTCTCCCCCTGACCTCCCCCTCCCTCCCTGCCTCCCTGGGCTGCAGAATGAGAGGCAGCTGGTGGAGCAGAGCTGAAGGGGTGAGTTATGGCTGAGGTACATTAGCAGAGAGTTGAGTCTCATCCTCTGGCCTGAGTACTGAGTCAACAGTGGGCACAAGAGAGCGTACCCTCACATTTACACACTCTGATTTAGGTGACAGAACCTGCCGGAACTGTGGAGTCAGCGGGGTGGACATGTACCCTCTTTTACCTTCCCGGGACTCACGCACACACATGCGCACATAAAGGGACACAAACAGGTATGCATACACACATCACACACATGGGCACACACACACACAAGGACACAAACAGGTACGCACACACACCTCACACACACACAGGACTTACTCTTATGGCATGGACACACTCTGACACACATGCATACACACACACACACACCACACAATCTTTCCGGCCTCTTTTCTATCTTCCATTACAAAGAGGTGAAAGGAAAAGGGTTCAGATCAGGGCTGAATCCTGCACCTTGGTAACAGGAGAGAGAAGGAGAGAGAGAAAAGGAGAGAAAGAGAGGGAGAGGCGAGAGAAAGAGAAAGAGAGAGAAGGAGAGAGAGGAGACAGACAGAGAAGGAGAGAGGAGGGAGAGATAGAAAGAGAGAGAGAAGGAGAGAGAGAACAGGAGAAAGAGAGGGAGAGGAGAGAGAAAGAGAGAGAAGGAGAGAGAGGAGACAGAGAGAGAAGGAGAGAGGAGGGAGAGAGAGAAAGAGAGAGGAGAGATAGGAGAGACGAAGAGAGAGAGAGTGGAGAGAGAGAAGGAGAGATGAGAGAAGGAGGGAGAAAGAAGGAGAGAGAGAGAGGAGAGTGAGAGACAGGGAAAGAGAGATAGAAGGAGAGAGATAGGAGGAGAGAGAGAAGGAGCGTGAGAGATGGGAAAGAGAGAGAAAGAGAGAGAGAGAAGAAGAGAGAGAGAAGAAGAGAGAGAGAAGGAGAGAGATCCAAGCCCCTGCTGTGGTGAGTAAATACAGCCTAATGGCCACTGATTAATTCTACATTGCTCTCATTGGGGCAGTAAAAGAAATGTAATGACCTGCATTTCTGCCCCTCTTCAATTTCCCTCTCTCTCTTTATTTCTCTCTCTCTCTCTCTCTCCCCTCTAACACCCCCCCACTCTTTCTCTCCATTTCTCCCTCATTTTTTACAGTTTTTGATTATGAATTAAGATGGATTGTAAATGGCATACTGTTGGTTAGTCTCCTGATTGCCGTATTTGATTAAGAAATGTCAGTGTGCATGTTTCCCTCTTCTCTTTTTTCCCTCTTTCCGTTCTCTGTAAGGTTCGCACGGGCTCGACGAACACAATGGCCTCCACTCTCAGACGATACGTCGCCAACAGCAAACTTCAGCTAATCAAACACATTCTTCCTTCTTTTCTCATCCATCTTTTCTCATTTTGCCTTTTCAAGACTTTCTGTGTCTTTTTTTGTATCAGGTGTGAGATACCAACAAGTGAAAATCATGTGCAATTAAAGAGTATTGAGATAGTGGTTGTGAGGAATGAAAGGCTCATGGTAGAAGGAGAACCCAGTCCAATCGTTCTGTCCCACGTACGGCTGTTACCAGGCTGCGGTCCCAGCGCGATCACATTGTCACACAAGTTTTCAGACACGAGACGCTTTCAACTTCCTCTATCTTTGTTTTTTATCGTCTTTTTTTCCTTCAAAGTCCCTGGCAGCTTGGAACGTTCGTGCGAACCTGTGAGATCCAGAACGTTCCAGGGTCTCAAATCCTGTCCCACAATCCCAGTCAGCCTCGTGGGGACACACGGTCTGAGGTGTGTGCGTGTTCACGTGTGTGTGTGTGTATGTGTGCGTGCCAGGTAATTTCCTGTGACCATCGGCACACTGAACACGACCCCTCTGCATCAACCAGAAGACACACTTAACAGGGTCAGATCCAGTGTGCACAAAAGAGAATTGATTCTGTCGACAGAAGAAAAGCCAAGGACAGTTTTCCCATTTGCCGCGAGGAATGAGAAACACGGGGCGCCGTGAGGAAGGAGAAACACGGGGCGCCGTGAGGCAGGAGAAACACGGGGCGCCGTGAGGAAGGAGAAACACGGGGCGCCGTGAGGCAGGAGAAACACGGGGCGCCGTGAGGAAGGAGAAACACGGGGCGCCGTGAGGAAGGAGAAACACGGGGCGCCGTGAGGCAGGAGAAACACGGGGCGCCGTGAGGAAGGAGAAACACGGGGCGCCGTGAGGCAGGAGAAACACGGGGCGCCGTGAGGAAGGAGAAACACGGGGCGCCGTGAGGAAAGGCCCACGGCCAGCAGAGAAACTGGTCTTGATGATGGAGGAACTTTAGGCTGGCAGGTTACAGAGGAGATGGAGAGGCAGAGGGCCAGACATGTGTGAGGATGTGCTTTTCGCTCTGCATCCTGGTTCTTTTGTCCCGGCCAGCCTCATCAGAGGAGCGAAAGGTGGAAGGGAGAGGAGAGGAGAGAAAGGGGCAACGTGCCACACCTCCAGCACAACGGGCTCCCGCACGGCAGAGGAAGGGACAGCCAAGGCACCTTGAGAGGGACCAAGCTGAAGATGAGCGGAGTGAAGGAGGGAGGAGGAGAGGGGGGAGGGGAGGGGGGAGGGAAGAAGGTGAGCAGGACGCAGGGTGTTAATGAGGGGACAGGAGAAAGTAGAAAAGGTTCCGGCGGGTTCTTCTTTAAGAGGGTGGCCCCTTGCATTATGTTCTTGACTCCCCTCAGGGGGGTTCTAATGAAGCTCTCTAGATCGGGGGGGGGGGGGGGGGGGTGACAGGCAGGGAGGGGGGGGGGCAAGCTCATCTCAGGGCCAACCTTCTAGAAGGAGGAGAGAGAGAAAGAGAGGGAGAAAGAGAGAAGCAGAAAGAGGGAGAAAGAGAGAAGCAGAAATAGAGAGGGAGAAAGAGAGGGAGAAAGAGAGAAGCAGAAAGAGAGAAGCAGAAAGAGGGAGAAAGAGAGGGAGAAAGAGAGGGAGAAAGAGAGGGGAGAAAGAGAGAAGCAGAAATAGAGAAGCAGAAAGAGGGAGAAAGAGAGAGGGAGAAGGAGGAAAAAGCCACTGGAGAAAAACAACAAGGGCTCTTTTTCTCAAGACTCTCCATGCGGCCATCTTTCCCTCCTTCTCCTCCTAACCTTTATAACCTTTCCCCTCGTCTCTCCTCCTCCCTCCTTTCTCCTTCTACCTCTTCACCCGGGAGGAGATTTGTAATTGTCACAAGTTACAAGTCTTGAGAGACCTTATGGAGAACTTGGGCGTGAGCCTGTGGAGACTCTAAATAAGGATTTCTGTATTTGTATTTAAACAGTATATCATATATTTTGTGCTTGGTAAATGGTGGCTTTTTTAAAGGACATGGACTGCATAGAGTACAATTCACTTCAGCTGCTGGTTACCTTGTCAGATAGAACTGATGGTACACAGAGACTGTAATCAATTATGATTCCCCACAGACCCCCCCTCCCCCCACCCCTTCCTTAGAATGTCTGGGAAAATGTAAATAATTTCACATCCTGCGTTACATTTTTCGTTATCCGCCCCCCCCCTCCCCCCCCCCCACACACACAACAACCCCCCTTCCCCCCCCCCCCCCTCATTCTCCTCTCGGGGAGCGTGAGAGTATCCATAAACAAAATCAAAGGGTACAGTAAGGTCTCTAATCAAGGCAATCAGAGCTGTTTTCAGAGGTGCACAGCACAGGAGCTGCGCTGGTCTCATCTTTGTCTGCGCTTTAATTACTTGTTTCTGCAGTTTGATGGAGGGGGGTGACGGGGGGTGATTGTGCCTTATCACCTATCGGGGGAGGATAAAGGACTAGCCAATTACTTTGTTTGGATGCTAATGATTGCATTTCATTAGTGGCCTCTCTTAGCCCTCCTCACCCAGCAAATGAATGAATATGCCGTAATTTCAATTATTGGAATTATGAAAATTGCTTTTAAAGAAGACGACACGGGTATCATCAGCTTTCCGCTGTGACATAATGCCATTTTAATTTCTATAAATAGTTTTAATTGTTGGTAGCCCCGCCGAGCGCTAATCATTTAATTGTATTGTCTTTTTCCGGTTTCAAACACCTACACCCCCGAACACCCCTCTCCTTCCCGCCAAACCCTGACGACACAAAGGATTCACAATCAGCGTCATCTCCAGAGAGAGGGACTACGAGCTAAACAAGAGCAAGTCGGAGGCCTGATTCGAAGTTTGCTCCGCGCTAACCAAGGGCAGTTACCGCTCTCTCCCTCTCTCTCTCTCCCTCCCCTCGCTCCCTCTCTCTCTTTCTCCCTCTCTCTTTCTCCCTCTCTCCCCTTTCTCCCTCTTTCTCCCTCTCTCTTTCTCCCTCTCTCTCTCTCTCCCTCCCATTCTCTCCCTCCCTCCCTCCCTCCCTCCCTCCCTCTCTCCCTCTCTCTCTCTCTCTCTCTCTCTCTCGCTCCCTCTCTCCCTCTCTCTCTCATGGTGTTTCCTGTGTATCCTGGTCTGGTGGTGTTTCCTGTGTATCCTGTGCTGGTGGTGTTTCCTGTGTATCCTGTGCTGATGTTGTTTCCTGTGTATCCTGTGCTGGTGGTGTTTCCCTGTGTATCCTGTGCTGGTGGTGTTTCCTGTGTATCCTGTGCTGGTGTTGTTTCCTGTGTATCCTGGATCATTTCCGTGACCTCTGACCCTGAGTCAGAGGTCACGAGGAGAGCAGGGGTGGAGTGGAGGGTAGACGGAGGTATGCGCATTCTACACCCTCTGTTTTCCTCATAGATACAGTCAACTCACTTTTTGATCCCAGCGTTCAACTGTCTGGTGGCAGCTTGGTCATTATGACAGTATCAGCTTTGTGTGAGTGGAAAGCAGGCAGAGCAGTCTGGGTCAGGCCAGCCATGCCTTCAGCAGCCAGTCAGCAGCCAGTCAGTCACCTAATCAGCCAACCAGACTGCCAGTTTGCTAGTCGGATGGTTAGCCAGCCAACCAGTCAGTCAGGCACCCAGCCAGCTAGTCAGTCAGTCAGCCAGTCACCTGTCTAGCAGGCCAGCTAGTCAGTCAGTCAGCCAGTCACCTGCCTAGCAGGCCAGCTAGTCAGTCAGTCAGTCAGCCAGTCACCTGTCTAGCAGGCCAGCTAGTCAGTCAGTCAGCCAGTCACCTGCCTAGCAGGCCAGCTAGTCAGTCAGTCAGCCAGTCACCTGTCTAGCAGGCCAGCTAGTCAGTCAGTCAGCCAGTCAGCTGCCTAGCAGGCCAGCTAGTCAGTCAGTCAGCCAGTCACCTGCCTAGCAGGCCAGCTAGTCAGTCAGTCAGCCAGTCACCTGCCTAGCAGGCCAGCTAGTCAGTCAATCAGCCAGTCACCTGCCTAGCAGGCCAGCTAGTCAGTCAGTCAGCCAGTCACCTGCCTAGCAAGCCAGCTAGTCAGTCAATCAGCTTGTCAGCTGGTCGGATAGTCAGTTAGCCAGCCAAACAGGCAACGGCCAGTTAGCCAATCAGCCAGCCAGTCTAGCAGTCAGTCAGTCAGCTTGTCAGCTGGTCAGATAGTCAGCTAGTTAACCATCCAGGTACCGTCCAGCCAGCCAGTCAGTCAGCCAGTAAATCAGTCAGTCAGCCAGCCACCCAGTTAGCTGGACAGCTAGTCAGTCAGCCAGCCAGGCACCCAGCCAGCCAGTCAAGCAGCCAAGCAGCCAAGGTTTCGCCCCTCTTCAAGTAAGAGCTTTGAGCAGCTCTCCACCATTTCTGCTCCTTCTGTCTCCTTGAGAGAGAGAGAGAGAGAGAGAGAGAGAGAGAGAGAGAGAGAGAGAGTGAAAGAGTGTGTGTGAGAGAGAGAGACATAGAGAGAGAGAGAGAGAGAGAGAGAGAGAGAGAGGAATGGAGAGGGAGGAAAGGGGAATAGACAGAGGGAGGGAGAGAAGGGAAGAGAGAGCGAGAGAGAGAGGGAGGTCAAGTGTACCCCTCAAACAAACATGAAAAGACACACTCAGATGCCCATGCAGAACACCTCACAGAGCTTTTTAACCACAGCAATTTCTCTTAAACGCAGGCCATCACGACAGAGCCAGGAAAGAGGAAGAGGAGAGAGGGAGAGAGAGGGAGAGAAAGGGAGAGAGCGGAGAGAGAATGGTGAGACGGTGGGGAGAAAGACAGAGCTGTGTGTGTAAGGGAGGATCTAAACAGGACTCCATTATAGGACTCCACAGGAGTACCATCACTTCCCCCTTGTATCTCCCCGGCATCTCCCCCAGTGTCTCCCCCAGGACCTCACCAATGCCCCTCCCCGCCCATCTTCCTGCAGGTGAACGGTGGACGAACAGAATGTTTACCCTCTGTTCAAGACAGAGGTTCCTCTGCCGGAGGAGAAACAGACGACCGAATCCATTAAAGACAAGAAGAAAGGGCAGGAGGAGGGGTTGAGGGGAGGACGGGAGGAGGGAGGCGGGGAGGAGAGGAGCAGAGGAGGAGGGGAGGAGCAGTGAGGAGGGGTGGAGGGGAGGAGGGGAGAAGGGGAGCAGAGGAGGGGAGGAGGGGTGGAGGGGAGGAGGGGAGAAGGGGAGCAGAGGAGGGGAGGAGGGGTGGAGGAGGGGAGGGAGGGAGGAGGAAGGATGAGACCGTTCTGCCACCAGCTCCTGTGCAATTGTGCCACCTGGTGTCCGAAAAGAGAACTACCTCTTGGCTGCAGATGTTTTGACTGGAACAGAGATCAGCGCTGTTGGTCTGATGAAAAGCGTTGCTCTGATCAAGGCTGAGACTGAGACTGTAAGGCGCATTGATGTGAAAGCCTATCAGAGACGTTGTGTTGAGGATGTTTGGTTGACTTGCATCCAAGAGTCTTTAACCCTGTGGGAGAGAGGGAACAGGAGAGAGGAGGAGGAGAGAGAGAGTAGGAGAAAGAGGGAATGGAAGAGAGAGGGAAGGAGAGAGGGAGTAAGAGAAAGGGAGAGAGAGTATGAGAGGGGGAGAAGGAGACAGTGGAAGTGAGAGGGATAGGGGGAGAGAGGGTAGCTAGCTGTCATCTACAGTACTGGTGGGACACAACTTTCATTCTGCTTGTGTAGATGACGTGAAGGATGTTTTCTTGCTATGTTGTCTGTGCTGTGTGTGTGTGGGTGCGGGCGGGCGGGCGGATGAGGAAAGGGTGTGTGAGTGTGTGTATGTGGGGGGAGGGGGGTGGGGGGGTGGTACAAGGAAGAAAAGATTCAGGAGTCATTCTATTGCTCCACAAATGGATTTGGCTAATAGAGAGGGCCTCTGATCCTAGCTGGAGCACAGCTGCAGCCCTGCTAATTGGAGAAAGTGAAGAGGAGAGGAGAGGAGAGGAGAAGAGAGGCGAGGAGAGGAGGAGAGGAAATGAAAGGAAAGGAGAGGAGAAGGAGAAGGAGAAGAGAGGACAGGAGAGACGAAGAGAGGCAAGGAGAGGAGAGGGGAGGAGAGCAGAGGAGAGGAGAAGTGAGGACAGGAGAGACGAAGAGAGGCAAGGAGAGGAGAGGGGAGGAGAGCAGAGGAGAGGAGAAGAGAGGCGAGGAGAAGCGAGGCGAGGTGAGGAGAGGAGAGGAGAAGTGAGGAGAGGCCTATTCCTCACCTTGTGACAGTAACACACATCATTTGCACACCCTGCACTTTGACAGCGCACACACACCTATGTGAGAGAGAGGACCAAAGTCCATGATGTACTTCACAATAGGTACGATGGCTGCCGCACGGATACTACGTTGGTTGCGTACATACTTTGTGCCCGTTTCCCTGGAAAGAAGCAGGGAAAGAGATAGAAAGGAGAGTGCTCTTCGTGTGTGTGTTGTGTGTTTGTGTGTGTGTGTGTATTCAACGGGTAGGGGTCTTCCCCACTTTCCTCACACACAAAGAGCTGCTTTATGTGCTCACCAGGGGGGCTCTCAGAGAGCCCATTAGCTCCCAGGGAGAGAGCACGGGGGGCATGGGGGGTGGGGGGTGGGGTGGAGTGCGAGGGAAAGAGAAGATCCCCAGACAGCCGATAGGAGGTTAGGGGGCTTCCAGGCCAGGGGTCACCCTTTAAAACTCACCCAGGTTGGAGCTACTCTCTGGAGATGAGGCATGGTAACTGTGATTGGTCTAATGACAGGGAGGAGGTGGTTGATGGGGAAGGCCGTCTCAGAAAGAGATGTTGTCTTATGAGCCTGACAGTAAAGTTGACGTGAAGTGAGCCTTCGGTACGATGGAACGGCGTCAGTGCAGGATGACATGAACCCCATGCAGACCAGACACAGAGACATGGGCCTTGCTCACACACACACACACACACACGTGTGCTCATCATGCACACACATAAACACACACACAAATGCCGGACACACACACACAAATAGATGACACCCACACCCTCACACACACATAAACAGCAAACACACACACCAACATACACACACACATAATGACCAGACACCAGACACCAACACACACACATAAATACTAGACACACACACACTAGACACCAAACACACACACACATAAATAACACACACACATAAATAGCAGTCTCACACACACAGGCTGTCCCTCCCAACGTGTTTCCTTTGTACTGGCCATTGTAGCAGTTTGTCTGGGACATATGGCCTGGTTTAGGGAGCTAGACCCCCAGCAGCTGAACCTTTCTCCCAGGGTCACAGAGGTCGCTGGGATTGTGTTCCCCACTAATTCCCCCTTTCACTGACTCCAGATCAGAGTCTATAATGATCCGGGCGGTCCAGCTCAGGGATTAGGGCAGGCTCGGAGATTGGTGTGGTGGGGGTGGTGGGGTGGGGGTGGGGGTGGGGGTGGGGGGTGGGGGGTGGGGAGATGGAGAGAAAGAGAGAAAGAGAGAGAGAGACACCCCCAAAGACGTTAAGATGAGACATTGTAGCCATTGTTTTAACACAGTGATCAGTTGACAGACCCCCCCCCCCCATACACACACATGCAAACACACAAACGCACAGGCACCCAAACATTTCCACCTCCTTTTCCCAAATGCCTGGGTAAACACTATCAAGGGTGAACGTGCGTGCATGGTGCATGTAAGTATCTGTGTCTATATGACCTCGGCTTATCGTGGTGGTCTTGTGCTGATTACTCCCCTGATGAACTCCTACAACGTTCCTCTGGTGTCTTCTCTGTTCTCAGAGAGATGAGACACAACAGCTCCACTGTTGACATTATTGCAACTACAACCTCTGTGACATCTACAACTGTTCTTTCTCTTCTTACTGTGTAATGAAGGTTGGTTAAAGGTTGTCTGCAAAGTGTTGTGTATTATAACTATTCTTATTTTTCCTTTATCCTATTTCACAAACATGACTAGAGGACAAATGACGCAGTAGTTGTAACATTAATGTATTATCCATCAAACTCTTCCTTGTTTTGTTTTATGTTTAGTTTCGTTTATTTTTCTCCACTGAATAAGTCGGTCCTTGGAGGCCGACAGTCACTGATTTGAGTGGAGCAACAAGGGTCTTCATTAAAAGTCTATCTGGTCGAGTACATCTGTAATTCTTGAGGGGTGTCCTTGTTTTATTGGATTGTAATTTATGCAGAATGTAAAGGACAGGCAACCTTTCACAGGAAATTGAACACCTCCCTGACAATCAGTTGTATGTTCTGTTCTGCTTATGTAGATGTAACACAGCAGATGTAGAAACCAAATGAAGAGCTCTCTGCAAGTGAGCGCAGCTCTCCTGTGGAAGCCAGGACCTCTCTCTCTCTCTCTCTCTCTCTCTCTCTTTCTCTCTCTCTCTCTCTCTCTCTCTCTCTCTCTCTCTCTCTCTCTCTCTCTCTTTTTCTCTCTTCTCTAAGGATAGATATCCGGGTCCTCATGCAGCCGTCTGTGGAATTACCTTTCCGATCTTCTGAAAAACCTTCTTTCTCTTGTTTAGGTTTTAATTCCATTGATTTCCTCGTTCTCTCTTTTGATATCCCTGTGTCCCCCCCCGCCCCCCCCCCCCCCCTCCCGCCCCTGAAAGGGACTTTAATTGAAATTCATGTTCTCAAGGACCGGAGCCTGAGCAAGGCCAGAAGATAGTAGGGTGGTTTATTTACACGGGGAGGGGGGGTGTTGATCTGGCCCCCCGTCCTGGCTGGGAGAGGCTGGTCAGGGTCTGTGGAGGCCGACAGCTGGCCCCGCTTCATTAGCATTGGCAGAGAGGACAGGGAGCGAGAGCAAGAGAGGGAGCCTGCTTAGAATGCCTACGATCACTGGGGGTAGGTCTGACTTTGGACCAGGGCCAGGACCAGGGCCAGGGCCACGGCGAGGGCCACGGCGAGGGCCAGGGCCAGGACCAGGGCCAGGGCCAGGGCCAGGACCAGGGCCAGGGCCACGGCGAGGGCCAGGGCCAGGGCCACGGCGAGGGCCAGTGCCAGGGGCTTCAGAGGCAGGGTTTATGGTTTTGGGAGCTGGTCCTAAGCGACAGACCCTTGCTGGAGACAGTGGAGAAATCTTAAGGCCATATCCTATTGACATCTACACTAGCACAGGCAAGAGGGACGGGCGATTGTTCCCTACCCTTCCAAACAAGCATTGTCATGGCAACCAGCGAGCACTTCAGACTAGTGGCAAAGCTCCACATATTTGCCCAGAGTTTAAATTCTCACTCTGTCTCTCTCTTTCACTCTCTCTCTCTCTGCCTCTCTCCTTTTCTGTCTATCATTCTCTGTCTGTCTCTTATTCTCTCTTTCCTACGACAAAATTCAGTTGTACAGCATGATACACATTCAGTCACACACACATATGCACACAGAAGCATGGATAACAGAATGAGATCAAGATATGGCAAAACAAACAAAAACATGAAGGGGTTAGGTGGGGGGGTCGGAGGGGATGAGAGATGAAAACGTGAGCACCAGCCTCCAGCAGTGACCTCAGACAGGACAGGGTGAGGGCAGGCCGGACCACGGAGCCACCCTGGGCCTCAGGCAGGAGATGAGGACGCTCAGCCAGGTCTTTATAAGCACAGGAGTGGCCATTGCCAGCAATACCGCACCGGGGCACTGCAATCCAATTCTGCCACACCATCCATTCTCCATGCTGGTTTTGTCTCTCGAGAAGACACATCTCACTTGAGAAGCCACAGAGACTACTCTTTAGAGTCCCCGTGTGGCGGGGAGACGGGGGACACCCGCGTTTTATCTCCACTCTCTCATGTGGGGGAGGAGGGGGGAGGAAGGGGGGAGGGTAAGAGTGTACATTGAAAATGGGGGATCTTCGCTCCCTCACCCCACCCCCTCGCTCTCCATCCATCTCCCTGTCCCTGCTTTTCTACCCCCCCCCCCCTCCCCCGCCCTTCTCGGCCCATCCACCCCTTCTCTGTCCGTCCATTCTCCTCTGCGCAAAACCGTGCCCTCCGTCGTCATCTACAAGCCCTCCCCCTCCCTGTCCACTCCCCCCCCCCCGGTCATCTACCACCCCTCCCCCACCCCCGCCTCTCCCTGGAACGTCCATCCCTCAGGCCTGGCCTGGCAGGTTGCCCGCACCTCCCCTGTCCGTGTGCATGCCTGACAGGGCTGCCATTGTGCAGGCGCCACAAAGAACAGGAAGCGAGAGGGTCCGGGGGGGTGGGGTCTGAAGGTCAGCTCCGTCGTGCTCCTCACGACGGGCGCTGTTCGGCACCTGAGGCACTCGTCTCGGGCGCTGTCTCCCTTCACCTCCCTCATCCTCCCCTCATAGAGGGGGAAGGATGGGGAACAGCACCCAATCACAGTTCAGTGAGCATTCCGTGTCCACCGTTGATGTTTTGCATCAGTCTTTTGGGTTTCGATGTTGTGTAATACTGACAAACATCAGGAGACATGAGTCTCTGCCTATCTACTGTATCTCTCTCTTTCTCTCTCTCTCCCTTCTTCCCCAGTCTCGTCTGTGTCACGGGGGGTGGCACAGAGGGTGTGGGAGCCTAACGTTGTCATGGGGACCCCTGTGTGTGGGAAGCAGTCCAGATAGAGGGTTTAGTGACTCAAGGTGACTGGACGAGGGGAACAATGGCAGCTCTCCATTAGTGCTAATGGGGATTAGTGTTGTGACACCTGGGGGGGGGGGGGGGGGGGGGGGCATCATGGGGAGAAGCTGCACTTTTCCCCTCCCACTGTCCCCCTTCATCAAACCTACACCATCTCAACTTCACAACTCGACCTGAGTCCTTAGTGCCTATCTGTCTCTGATCTCTATCCAGACTACTTTAATGTCTATTGGCTTATTTCCATATAAGTTGTGTCTGGACACTGATCCTCAAACCTGGTACTGACAGAGTTACTTGGAGCTTGTTGAATGTCAAGCTAATTAAATCCCCTGCCTTTGACAAAATGAGATTTGCTCCCTGATTGACAATGTGGCTCCAATTATTCCAGTACATCGTTTCCTCCTACGAATGTGAATTAAAATGAAATAAATCTGGGATGGGGCCAAACCGGGGGTCCTCATCCCACCTCCCTCTCCTCACCTCTCAGTCCCCCTCTCCCCGACCCTCTCCTCCCTCCCCGACCCTCTCCTCCCTCCCTGGGCCTCTCCCCTCCTCTCCTCATTCTACCAAATTCCTGCACTCTGGCCAAGACGCCCAGTCAATTAATAAGACATTGTCTCCTCCCCCTGGGTCGGGGGGTCCGGGGGCCACCCAGGAGCCTGTGGCCCTCCTCTAAAGCAGCTTCCCTGGTGGCCCCCAGGAATGCCAGTCGCTTTGGGAACAGGATGGGGAGGAAGGGAGGGGGGAGAAGGGAGAGGGAAGAATAGAAACAGCCTCATCATCATCAGGCTCCGGGGCGAGCCAGTCACAACCGCAGGGGCAACAAAAGGGGAATGTGTTCCAGTTCCAAGGATCCAAAAGCCCTTCTCTCCACTGTAGTCCAGCCTAGCGTACTACCCACACACACACTCTCACACACACTCTCACACACACTCTCCCTCTGAAACCTTTAAAGGCTGAACTCCTCCATCATACCCTGCCACTGCGCCTGTTTACCCAGAGGACTGCCCTGCCCCCTCCCACTGCCCTGCCCCCCCCACTGCCCTGCCCCCTCCCACTGCCCTGCCCCCTCCCCTCCCTGACCTGTCCCTATTTCACTCTCACCAGCCATGCCTTTCTCTCTCAGCTGTGGAGTCACTACCATAATAATGGTGATCCTCAAAAGACAAGACATCAAGCAGCCAAGAGTTTGTGAACTTAGAAATTTTATTTCAACATTTGAACATGTGACAAACAGTAACAGTATTATATTATTTTCTACAGGTAGAAAGGATTCAAAAACCTTAAAGCCCTTTACTTTTTTTCTCAGATAAACATGTCTTCAAACACATATATCAAACCACAGGACAGGCAAAATCTGCAAACACAAACAATACTTGATTTGAACAGAATTATTTTACAAAATACGCACACACTCCCTTATTGTCCATTGTTAGAAACCGAGTTGATTCAACTGGGCTCCAGCCAATCACAGCAAGGCCCACACCAAGGCTGTCCCTAGCATACTCCAGACAGTAGAAATGCAGTAGAAACAGTTTGGCTCTTCAGTACACACTGTGGTCTATCATCTGGGTCTCAAGACCAAGCACCTGCACACATGCAGTTTCACTATGTTTTAAAGGTCCTATAATTTAGACTTGGCTATGACTTAGCATGTACATTATCTACAGCTGTTTTAAGACACACATAATAAAAATAATCCAATTTTGGAAACGTTAATTTCCCCCCCCCCCCCCCCCCCCATCTACTATACCAATTCCAAAGTGATTCATTTCTCGCATGTAGATTTCTAGCCCAGCTAGATACACCCAAAAAATCTAATATAATGAATGATATATAAGCTTTTCCAAATGTCGTTCTCTTATCTGGAGACTCATCTGATAGATATCAAATCTAGAGCTGATGCAGCACAGTGAGAGCAGTCACAGACTAAAGGCCAAGGAGCTCGAGACACTAGTACACACTGCCCTCTTGTGGTTTCTCTTGGAAAACGTTTCTCTTGAGTGCAAGACAACAGGAGGACCACAAACCACACGTAGACCGGATGTTAAATACGAGTAATAAATATATATTTCATACTATGAATGCTGTGTGACGTACCCACATGTACTGATAGTAAGGTTTCTGAATTAGACCTTTGGTAAACTAAAGGCTGTTCGTTCGCCTAACAAAATGGAAATCTTGGTCAAATGAAATTGCATCTGATTCACATTAAGTCAACAGTAACTTCCCAATCGATGAGGTCTCCATACTAAGATCCCTTTAGAGGTCCCTTCATGGGAACAAAACACCACAGATATTTCGATGCAGGAGACCCTATAACTGTAATAGAAGAGAAACACATTCAAGAGGTTTACACTTCGAACAGAGAGAAGACCCCCAGCAACAACAGAGCTTTGTGATGTCGTTGCATTTTGACATCACAATGGATTATTGTGACATCCCTGCATTATGACATCAAAATTATTAACCATCGCAATGAATTGATGAAATCGCAATGAACCATTATGCTCTCACAACAGAATAATCCAAATGGACTATTAAAGAACCCTATAACCACATAGACTGATGTCAAATGATCTCAACTTAAAACAAGCTTGGACTGTTTGATTGATAGGGGGAGAATGTACTGTGCATTTCTCCTGGTAAAGCAGAGATAGAACGGTGTGTGATTCCTTGTCTGGTTGCATCCGTGGTGTGTCTGCAGTCCTGCACCATGCAGGTATCCACAACAGCATCATTGCAGTCACTACAGAGCGAGCAGTGGTGCTCTCCAAAACTGGCTCCAGACCAACAGAGAGCCGTCACCATCAAGCTCTGCACAGACCAACCAACCAACCATCAAGCTCTGCACAGACCAACCAACCATCAAGCTCTGCACAGACCAACCAACCATCAAGCTCTGCACAGACCAACCAACCATCAAGCTCTGCACAGACCAACCAACCATCAAGCTCTGCACAGACCAACCAATCATCAAGCTCTGCACAGACCAACCAACCATCAAGCTCTGCACAGACCAACCAATCATCAAGCTCTGCACAGACCAACCAACCATCAAGCTCTGCACAGACCAACCAATCATCAAGCTCTGCACAGACCAACCAACCATCAAGCTCTGCACAGACCAACCGACCATCAAGCTCTGCACAGACCAACCAATCATCAAGCTCTGCACAGACCAACCAACCATCAAGCTCTGCACAGACCAACCGACCATCAAGCTCTGCACAGACCAACCAATCATCAAACTCTGCACAGACCAACCAATCATCAAACTCTGCACAGACCAACCAACCAACAAGCTCTGCACAGACCAACAGAGAGCCGTCACCATCAACCAATGTCTCATCTGTCAGTGTGTCCTCTCTCGAAATCCCTTTCCGGGGAGAATTAAAAACCTGATGAACTTGAAAAACCCCAATGAGGGCAAACTTTGACCTTAAAGCTGAATTGCATGATAACAACAGTATATCAACTGGCAAATATCCCAAAGTCAATAGAACTAACTGCTACAGTGCTGCAAGAGAACAGAGTATCCCAAAATATAGCATCAACCAATACCTTACATGACACAAACAAGTATGGCAGCCCTGCGGGGCGCTAGGTCTCCAGGAGAGCCCATCTCCTGGTGGTCCTCAGCTCCAGGACGATGCCTCCTGAGAAACTCGGGAAGGAAGCCACCTCCTACTACCTTCCAGCTAACCCTCTACAGGCTCCTCCCACGATCTGCTGTCTTCTCCCACTTCCCCTCAGGCTCCTCCCATTCAAAGTTTCCCATCCATCCATTCCACCACCCGAGCCTTGAGCAAACCATCTGTCCTGAATGTGACCCCAGAACGACCTTACTGCAGCTGATTTAATCAGCCGACAGCCAATTAAACACTGATTCAGAGTTAACTGGACTAAGGTGGAATATTCTCTGTGCTGCCAACTTGTATTGAAGCTGACGACCCAGAACACAGAGGCTGCTGACTCAGCAGCACCACAGAACATGAAAGCACACTGGAATCTACACGGCAAGCAAATATGTCCTGTTTGCATGAGACAGGCCAAAAAGGTCCACTGTTTGAAAAAAAACGCATGCACAAATCGACACTAGAGAAATGGAGTCTCTGAACAACAGAAGAAAAACAGACGCACAAGAAAGGTTCAGTTCTGCTACTCGATGGCACACTAACATGCTGTTCTTCAAAGAGTCTGGCTCGTTGGAAGAGCGGGCCAGATAACCCAGCACCGCCCAGCCTCCACCAGAGCTGGCTCCCAGGGATAGAGAGGCCTGGCTGGGTAACACGCCGAGCTGAGCCATGCCAACTAGCTGAGCCCGTCTCCCTGGGGAGGGTTCAATATAGGACACCCTCCTTCCCCTTCCTCTCTGTGAGCTATTAATACACCCAAACAAAGGAAAAGAGGCTTAATGATGCGGCAAAAGACAACTCAAGCGAACTAAGTCGGACGACAGCTTTGCCGTGGTCAGCTCCAAGGTCGGGGCTTTTTAGTCCGTGATATTGAGATGTTCTGCGTGCGAGTGTGTGTGTGTATACAGTACATGTGTAGACTCTGCTCTTTCTACACAGTGTAAGACCTCCGTGGTGAGGCCTCCACGACAGGATGGAGCCGAACGACACAGAACATCTGTGCATAGTTTTAAAGCGTGGAAACGGTTGGTATCAACATAGCGCTAAGCTTAAGTACTCACACGTAATGACTTGTACTCGTACTGGACAACACACAGTACAGACACGTTTAGAATTACACCAACACAAACTGTGACATAAAGGATCTTTTTGCATACTTGCATAAAAAAAAAAAAAGGAACAACCTCATGCAGATTTTAGCAGCTACCTAAAGGAGTTTTTTTAATGCTTTGGTTCTGAGTTCTGAATACAATGCAATGGAAGAAGATAGAGAAGAGGCTGATGCGTCCGTTCTATCACTGGGGACTGGAGCCATAGATGAGAGCTGAGAGCTGGGACACGCTGTCTCATTGGGGTGAGGGGCTGTCTCAGACACGCAGGGGGAACGACAGACTGGAGGGCTGTTTTCATCAGGATCACTGGGATCCCCTTCCACGCACACAAGGCTGACAGCTGCTTCATCGAGCGTGGCTGTGGACCGACAGCTTCTTATGTGCCACTGCAGTACATGTGACTGTCTTTCTGGTCTGGTATTGTCCTGTCCTGTCCGGTATGGTCCGGTCTGGTATGGTCTGATCTGGTGTGGTGTGGTATGGTCCGGTCTGGTATGGTCTGATCTGGTGTGGTATGATCTGGTGTGGTATGATCTGGTGTGGTATGATATGGTGTGGTATGGTCTGGTGTGGTATGGTGTGGTATGATCTGGTGTGGTATGATCTGGTGTGGTATGATGTGTGGTATGGTCTGGTGTGGTATGATCTGGTGTGGTATGATATGGTATGGTCTGGTGTGGTATGATCTGGTATGGTATGGTCTGGTGTGGTATGATCTGGTGTGGTATGATCTGGTGTGGTATGGTCTGGTGTGGTATGGTGTGGTATGGTCTGGTATGGTCTGGTGTGGTATGATCTGGTGTGGTATGGTCTGGTGTGGTATGGTCTGGTGTGGTATGGTGTGGTATGGTCTGGTGTGGTATGATCTGGTGTGGTATGATCTGGTGTGGTATATGGTGTGGTATGGTCTGGTGTGGTATGATATAGTATGGTGTGGTATGGTCTGGTGTGGTATGATATGGTATGGTCTGGTGTGGTATGATCTGGTGTGGTATGATATGGTATGGTATGGTCTGGTGTGGTATGATCTGGTGTGGTGTGGTGTGGTCTGGTATCATGGGTTTAGTGTGGGGGGGATCCAGCAACCCCATTATCCGTGTCCATCCTCCCCATTTCTTTCCACAGCCCCCCACTGTGACCCCCAACATCCAGTCTTGGGGATGTTGCGCAATGTCCCCAAAACATGCCGAGCCAATATCAGAGCAGTCCTTCTGCAGGGCCAGAGGCTGCCGCCTGACAGCCAATCAGATCAGCCGGCCAGAAGTCACGCTAGCTCATGAGCGAAACCACTCAAAGTACCGTGCCAGTGAATGTCAGGGAGCTAAACACAGCTGCTTCTCTGAGGACGATCACTTATCTATCTAGCGAAGCGTTCATTTTGCAGTGATTAAGTTATTTTGGTTGAACAAGCTCGGTCCTTTCCTCATTTGTAATCCCCTCCCCAGAGCAGGACTAAGAACCTACACACCAGTCATGGTGTCCTAGATCTGGGAGCTGACTGAACTGCCTCTCGTGAACACAACAGGAAGAGAGGACGTACATCTCCTTAGATACAGTGATGAAAAGGAAGTTTGAATTCCAAAACCTAGCTGTCTGCTTTAGAAATTCTCCCTTAGGAGATAAAACTTTTGACTAGAGACTAGGGTTCTGACCATGTAAAAAAACACATAAATAAATTAAGTTAAAACAATGTATATCCTGTATATATATATATATAGCATATATATAGACTAATATATATATATATATATAATAAATCATTTACAGTCTCTGTATTTACTTATATAAATATACTATCTCCGCTTTCCCCATAGTTACAGTAAGCTGCAGGACAAAGGCTTGCATTTTGGGTTAGACCGTGTACATAAACCGTAGGTAAGTCCTTAAAGTAAATGGCAGGATAATACCAGGGCAGACCGAAACAGAGATGGACAGATATAGAGATAGAGGTGGACAGAACTGGACATGGATAGAGATAGAGGTGGACAGAAGTGGACATGGATAGAGATAGAGGTGGACAGAAGTGGACATGGATAGAGATAGAGGTGGACAGAAGTGGACATGGATAGAGATAGAGGTGGACAAAAGTGGACGTGGATAGACATAGAGGTGGACAGAAGTGGACATGGATAGAGATAGAGGTGGACAGAAGTGGACGTGGATAGACATAGAGGTGGACAGAAGTGGACATGGATAGAGATAGAGGTGGACAGAAGTGGACGTGGATAGAGATAGAGGTGGACAGAAGTGGACGTGGATAGACATAGAGGTGGACAGAAGTGGACGTGGATAGAGATAGAGGTGGACAGAAGTGGACGTGGATAGAGATAGAGGTGGACAGAAGTGGACGTGGATAGAGGTAGACAGAAGTGGACGTGGACAGAGATAGAGGTGGACAGAAGTGGACGTGGATAGAGATAGAGGTGGACAGAAGTGAGAGAGGTGGACATAGGGTAGAAAGCTGCTGCTCTCCCAGGTGAGGCTGAAGAGTTGTCCCCAGCATGTGGCCCTGGGGGAGTAGGGCAGCCCTTTACACTGGACACTGGTGACGACCTGATCACATCCCTGATTAATGATTTGTGTGTGTGTGTAAGCATGTATGTACAGTATGTATGTATGTATGTATGTATGTATGTGTGGGAGTCAGGTGGCTGAGCGGTGAGGGAGTCGGGCTAGTAATCCGAAGGTTGCCAGTTCGATTCCCGGTCATGCCAACTGATGTTGTGTCCTTGGGCAAGGCACTTCACCCTACTTGCCTCGGGGGAATGTCCCTGTACTTACTGTAAGTCGCTCTGGATAAGAGCGTCTGCTAAATGACTAAATGTAAATGTAAATGTGTGCATGTGTGCGTGAGAGAGATGGTCTATTGCTAGCGATGTCTGAGAGGTGATTGCTGTATCTGCTGCATGCTTAGTTTAGAGGCGTGCACTTGTCCATGCATGGGGCTGACAGCCAGTGGAAGGAGAGAGAGAGAGAGAGAAAGAGAGAGGAAGAGAGCGCCAGAGAGAGAGACGGGTCTCTTATGCGGTTTCAGGTCCCTCGGTCAATTTTACGAAGCAGTCTGTCTCCCTGGTTCTCTCAGTATTAGAAGTCAAAGGTCTGGCGGGGCCGGGGGCGGAAGATGGTCGGGGTCTATGGCCAGGGTTAGGGGCATGCCCCCGGGGGTGCTGCCAGAGGGCTGGGGGGCAGCCTCCCCCTCTGGGGAGGTCTTTTCCTGGGACTGGGAGGAGGAGGAGGAGGAGTGGGTGCTCTCGCTGGAACTGCTGCGGGTGTCTGTGCTGGTGCTGGTCTTCTTCATCTTCCTCCTCTTGGCCAGGGGCGCCTTGTCCACCGTCTGCAGGCGGAAACCCTCCCGTTTACACTTGTTGAATGCCTGCATGGGAGAAAAAACGCATTTACAAACGCTTGTCAGATGAACACAACTCAGAGACAAACACCAACACAGCTCAGAGACACACCATCACAGACACACCTCAGAGACACGCCATCACCAGTACACCCAAGTGAAACGTCATCACCAACACACCTCAGAGCAACACCAACTACACCCATGTAGCAACAATCTCTGTCCCCCACCATACCCCCACAACTCCACCACACCCCAACCCCTCACTCCACCTCCAACTGGCACCCCTCCCTCTTACGTTGAAGGTGGCGTTGACGTAGGTGTGGACGGAGGCGGTGGAGGAGCCCAGGATGTCAGGGGTCATCAGGGGGTTGGAGGACAGCTGGCTGTCGTCCTGCAACCAGGCGTTGTAACGCAGACCACACATCTTGATCCTCTTGTCAGGGTCCACCGTCAGCAGCTCTGCAGAGGAGAACACGAGGAGGAGTCACTAACAAGGTCACCAACACGGTCAGTAACACGGTCACTAACACGGTCACACATCACGGTCAGCAACACGGTCACTAACACGGTCACCATCACGGTCAGCAACACGGTCACTAACACGGTCAGTAACACGGTCACTAACACGGTCACCATCACGGTCAGCAACACGGTCACTAACATGGTAACTAACACGGTCAGTAACACAGACACTAACACGGTCACCATCACGGTCAGTAACACGGTCACCATCACGGTCAGTAACACGGTCACTATCACCATCACGGTCAGTAACAGGGTCACCATCACGGTCAGTAACACGGTCACCATCACGGTCACTATCACCATCACGGTCAGTAACACGGTCACCATCACGGTCACTATCAGCATCACGTTCAGTAACACGGTCACCAACACGGTCACCATCACGGTCACCATCACGGTCACCAACACGGTCACCAACACGGTCACCATCACAGTCACTAACACGGTCAGTAATGAAGTCACCAACATGGTCACAGTCAGCCCTCACCCTGGATGAGGTCCTTGGCCTGCTGGGACACGTTCCTCCAGGCCTCGCCCTGGAAGGAGAAGTCGCCCTGCTTAATCTTCTTCATGATCTCCTCAGCGCTGGTGCGTGTGCCCTGGCACTGGAAGGGCACCTGGCCTGACAGCATGGTGTACTGCAACCACACCAACACAGCACACCGTTAGAACCACTGTTGGAGACACTGGTAGAACTCTGTCAACACAGTTAAATACACTGGTAGTCACAGTTAGAACCACTGTTAGAGACACTGGTAGTCACAGTTAGAACCACTGTTAGAGACACAGGTAGTCACAGTTAGAACCACTGTTAGAGACACTGGTAGTCACAGTTAGAACCACTGTTAGAGACACTGGTAGTCACAGTTAGAACCACTGTTAGAGACACTGGTAGTCACAGTTAGAACCACTGTTAGAGACACTGGTAGTCACAGTTAGAACCACTGTTAGAGACACTGGTAGTCACAGTTAGAACCACTGTTAGAGACACTGGTAGTCACAGTTAGAACCACTGTTAGAGACACTGGTAGTCACAGTTAGAACCACTGTTAGAACCCCCTTAACACCGTCTGAGGGTAGAATAGAAGCTAGAGTAGAGTAGAGCTAGAGTAGAATAGAGAAGAAGAAAGCTAGAGTAGAGCTAGAGTAGAATAGAGTTAGAGTAGAATAGAGCTAGAGTAGAGCTAGAGTAGAATAGAGTGGAGCTAGAGTAGAGCTAGAGTAAAATAGAGCTAGAGTAGAATAGAGCTAGAGTAGAGTAGAATAAAGCTAGAGTAGAGTAGAGCTAGAGTAGAATAGAGCTAGAGTAGAATAGAGCTAGAGTAGAGCAGAGCTAGAGTAGATTAGAGTGCAGCTTGAGTAGCGCTAGTCTAGCTAGAATATACTCAGGTAGAATAGAGCTATATATAGTACAGCTATAGTATAGTACAGCCATAGTATATTATAGTATAGTACAGCTTAGGGCTGGGCGATATATCGAATATTAATGATAATATCGCAATCATTTTGACGACAATGTAAAATGTGAAAAAAAATGAATATCGAATATAAATGTGTTGCTTGTGTTTTAAGATCACCGTCTGGGTCCTGTGTTCACACACACAAGACACACACAGACACCGTTGGTGCACATACTCACAAAGAGCATGTGCAGAAACTGAAAATTGCACGCGCACAGGCACTTTAATTTGCTCTCTTTTTGTCCTGTCCCATAAGGACCTCTGCATGAATTGTTCCATGTGAGGTTCATTTTGTCAAGTTGCAAGTACCATGTTATGGCAATTGCTTAAATTTGCACTACACATGTTGTACTTTGTAACAATAGCTGGTCTAACTCTCTTTTTTATTATTTAAATGCAAATGCAAACATATTGAGATATATATCGAATATCTTAAACATTTTGACAATACCGAGATATCGCCTTTTTTTATATATATCGCCCAGCCCTAGTACAGCTATAGTATAGTATAGTACAGCTATAGTATAGTGCAGCTATAGTATAGTACAGCTATAGTATATGATAGTATAGTACAGCTCTAGTATAGTATAGTACAGCTATAGTATATGATAGTATAGTACAGCTATAGTATAGTACAGCTATAGTACAATATAGAGTAAAACTAGAGCAGAGAAGAGCTAGAGGTGCACTACAAACACTGTACAGCTGAATGTGATGTAAACTTTGCTTTTGATTTTGTTTTCCAATATACTATTGAAAATAATAAAGCAAATGAAGATGGCACGGACAATGACACAACCTAATATTTACATTTAGCAGACGCTCTTATCCAGAGCGACTTACAGTAAGTACAGGGACATTCCCCCCGAGGCAAGTAGGGCAAAGTGCCTTGCCCAAGAACACAACGTAATTTGACACAGCCAGGAATCGAACTGGCAACCTTCAGATTACTAGCCCAATTCCCTAACCGCTCAGCCAACTGACTCCCCCATTTAGTTGCACTACCTTTAGAGGCAATCACTGCAAACGTCTCTGTAGCGCTCAGTGAGACTTCTGCACTTGTTAACAGGTAGTCTGGCCCGCTCTTCCTGAGCAAACTACTCCAGCTAGCTCAGGTTTGATGGGTGCCTTGTCTTATCAATTCTTGTGCTTTAAGATGTGTGTTTTGGGTAATTATCCTGTTGGTGGACCCATGACCTGCAACTGAGACAGAACTTTCTGACACTGGGCAGTACGTTGCTCCAGAAGGCCTTGATCATGTTGAGATGTCATTGTGTCCTGCACAGATTCAAGGTACCCTGTGCCTTGAAACAGCAAAGCAGTGCCAGGCCATGACGAGTCTCCTCCAGAGGTTGGCCACAGTTCCATGGACCTTGAACTTCTGAATAAAATGTGCAACTGTTATCACAGAAACGTCAAGCTGCATGGAGATGGTCTTGTAACCTTTACCAAGCTTGTCTATTATTTTCTAACTGATCTCCTCAGACAACTGGCTCTTTTGCCGTTTCTGGTCCATGTTCAGTGTGGTGCACACCAAACGGCACAGTGACTACGTTCCTCCATTTAAATAGGCTGAATGACTGATTACAAGATTGAAGACATGGGGGATACAAATTACAGAAATAAATTGGTTCGGAAAATCAATATGATGCTATTTTCTCTTATCTTTTCTAAAGGGTGCCAACACATGTGTCCAGGCCATTTCAGAATATCTTTGTAGAATGAGCAATAATCAGTTTTCACAGCATCTTTGCTTTATTCTATGACATACCAAAGATATGCAAGTACACATGATGCTATAGCTTTTAATGGCATCATTTTTCTGGAGGAATGAAGCATTGTTTCAATGAGCTGTATGGTTAGCAACACATTTGAGCACAGGCATTTTTGTGCAGCGTGAGCAGTATGTGGAAGCCTACAGCAATCTCTCTCCTTGACCTGATTATGGCTGCAAATTTCCGTTAATTTCTCAGTAGATACAAAGAGAGCGAGAGAGAGAGATAAAGAGAGACAGAAAGATAGTAGAGAGAGAGAGAGAGAAACAGAGAGAGGATGAGAGCTAGTGACAGAGAGAGAAAAAGCCCTTTTGGCAGTGCTTGCTCAGTAGTGCTTTTTAATCTCTCCTCATCTGTGTGTGTGTCTGTGTGTGTGTGTGTGTCTCCTCTCCCTCTCCTTGGCTCTCTATGCTTCCAGAGCACTCTGTACAAAGGCTGTCATGATCCATCTCATCACAGCTCCATACAGCGGGGGGGAGACACCCCGCCCTCCCCCTTTTTCCCCCAAGGGGGCGCACCCCCCATGATTCTCTCTCCTCCAGGGGGCGCACCACTCTACCCTCTCCCCCAGGGGGCACCACCTCACGCATGAGAGGCCAAGCGGAGAGAGAAGTCTCTCCTCATCTTCCTCTCTCGCTGGCTTTCTCTATTCTACTGCTCTTAGTTCTCAGAAGAAGGCCATTGAATGAGACGGACATTTCCCGCTGGCGGGCGGGAAGGAAAAATTCACGTCTACATGGCTGGTGAAGACCGGTTCTATGGTACTGTGAGTTTAGTCTGGTTCTACAGTACTGTGAGTAGAGTCAGGTAGAGTCTGGTTCTATAGTACTGTGAGTAGAGTCAGGTAGAGTCTGGTTCTATAGTACTGTGAGTAGAGTTTGGTAGAGTCTGGTTCTATAGTACTGTGAGTAGAGTTTGGTAGAATCTGGTTCTATAGTACTGTGAGTAGATCCGGTCTCTGAGGAGCCGTTAATAGAGACTGGGTTTTGTGGTAAATATTCTACTGTGTCAGCACACTACAGGATGCTACAGGCCACTGCTCTGAACAGGAGATAAAGATAGGTGTCACACTACATAGATGGAAGACAACACACACACACAGGCACACACACAAGTCGTAAACGTAAGATTGACGAAATACAAGAGGCAGGCTGTTCTCTGGATGTTGGCAAAACAGAGGCAGCAAGCAGCACACAGCTATGGTAGCTTGTCCATCATTAGTAGCTGCTATCTTTGTGTGTGCCAGTATGTAGACCAGGCGACTAGGCAGTCTGATCCAGGATTTGGACCCATATCCAGCCTCGTCTTGCAGGGCCAGAGCTGAGGGCTG
The DNA here is from genome assembly GCF_038355195.1 of Osmerus mordax. Taxonomy (NCBI): domain Eukaryota; kingdom Metazoa; phylum Chordata; class Actinopteri; order Osmeriformes; family Osmeridae; genus Osmerus; species Osmerus mordax. Next base: position 16,340,407 of record NC_090058.1, on the reverse strand, counting down.
CATGGGGGCCTGTTAGGTCCCCCTACCCTCCTCCATCTCTCTTCTTCTCTCTAGTTCTCTCCTCTCCGCTCCCCTGCTCCTTAAATGTTTTCTTTCTTCCCCTCAATGCCGTTCTCCCTGTAGCCTCCTCTAACTCTCTCTCCCCTCCCTTGTCCTCTCTCCCCCCTCCCCTTCTCTTTCCGTCCTTATCTCCCTCCACCCTCTCCCCTCCTCCTTCCCCACTTCTCCTTCACCCTCCTCCCTCTCCAGTCCCCACCTCCTCCCCCATCTCTTCCTCCCCCCTCTCCTCCTCTCTTTCTCCTTTCCCATCCTCCCTCCCCTCCCCTTTCCTCCCCTCCCCTGCCCTCCCGCCCTCGTCCCATCCTCCCCACGCTCCTCGTCCCATCCTCCCCCCGCTCCTCCTCCCTCGTCCCCCTCACCAGGATGACCCCCAGGCTCCACAGGTCGCAGGACTCGTCGTAGCCATCGTAGTTGAGGATCTCGGGGGCGGCGTACTGCAGAGTGAAGCACGGCGTCTGCAGCAGCTGGTTGTCCGGCGGCTTGAGCCGAGCAAAGCCAAAGTCTATGATCTTGATCTCCGAGTTCTCCGTGTCGTCCGTGAACAGCAGGTTCTGCAAAGGGGTCAGAGAAAGCCATCAGACCGGTTTCCCGCCTAATAGAGGAGTCTGGGGCAAGACCAAGAAACACAAAACTAGACCGATGGGATTATTGTTGCGAGGTGTCAACCCCAACAACAGACATTCGTTTTTACAGACACTGCCGTTCCACACATCGTCTTGTTTATTGACTTATGAATCAATACTTGGAACTATTTAAAACAATGAAATACAGTCAAGTGTATGTGGGTGCCAAGGATTATGACCCAAGGGGCAGGGAGTAGGTCTCAGGTATGTGACCCAGGGGTGTGTGACCCAGGGGTGTGTGACCCAGGTGTCTGGGGGTCAGGGAGCGTGACCCGGGCAGGGTGCGGTACCTCTGGTTTGAGGTCCCTGTGCACCACGCCCACGTCGTGCATGTGGCTGACGGCCGACTGCAGCCTCCTCATGATGCGGCTGGCCTCCGTCTCGCTGAAGTGCTGCTTCCTGCGGATCCTCTCCAGCAGCTCCCCGCCTCCCAGCAGCTCCAGCACCAGGTAGGTGTGCAGCTGGACATGCACGCACACACACACGCATGCACACACACGCATACACACCCATGCACGCGCACACACACACACACGTACACACTCGCACAAACAACACATACACACACACAAACGTATAGACACAAAGACACACACGTATGAGTCCATATGCTGGAGCTAGATGAGGAGTTACAAGCACCAATCCATCTTGCTTCTGGAAGCACCTGCGCAAATGTTGTCTACGGCGAAGCACAGTGACACACAGCTTGATATTCTTCCCAGAGCATCAGAAACATCCCAAAAATAACACTTGTGAGCGGATTCAGAGATCAAACCCTAGCAGAACAAGGCAAACAAAGTGGGCAGGGAGTAATGTGTTTGTGTGTGTGCTTCCGTGTGTGTGTTCATGCCATGTGTGAGTGTGTGCATGTACATGTGCCTGTCTGTGTGTGTGTGTGTGTGTGTGTGTGTGTGTTCATGCCATGTGTGAGCGTGTGTGTTCCTGCGGGGTAGGGTTTCTCATTAACGTCGCGACCGGGGGAACAAAGGCGAGGCAGGGCGAGGCGGCAGTGCTTTGATCTGGGGCCGGGAGCCACGGTAACAACCCCACAGCGCTCCTCTGCTTTGAGTACTGATCCTCAGCCTGAAGGGCCAGGGCTAATGAACCTCAGCAATATCAGCCATCTACACACACCCCTTCCATACACACACACACCCTTCCATACACACTTACACCTTCCATACACACACCCCCCCCCTTCCATACACACACACCCTTCCATACACACACACACACACACCTTCCATACACACCCCCCCCTTCCATACACACACACACCCCTTCCATACACACACACACACACACACCCCTTCCATAAACACACACACACCTATACACACCCCTTGCATACACATACAGACCACTTCCATACACACGCACACACAAACACACCCATTCCATACACAAACACAAACACACACAAACCCCTTCCATATACACACACATTCTCATGTATACAAGTAATCTGTCATCTGCAACACACTCTCACACACACTCGCCATACACACATACTGACACACACACACACACCCTTGCGCATACACACACCTGCAACACACACTCCCTTACATACACACACACACCATAAACACATACTGACACACGCCCGCACGCACACCCAAACAAATGACACTTCTACTCAGACGCCAGAGTCAGTACACAAACAGCCATCTTGTTTGTCTGATCGAGTGAAGACAGATCTGAAGGACTTCAGACTGTGGTCTCTCCATTCATGTGGCGGCCGTCAGTGTAGCACGTAACACTGTTGCTGCAACAGGGCAAGCAGTTCTACCTGAGCCACAGGAGAGGGGAGATGTTTGTAGGACGATATGGAGAGAGGGAGAAGTCCCACTGGACCTCTCACTGCCGTCCTCATCTACTCTGTTCTACTTCTCTGACAATGACACACAAGGATGTGGTCTCCACAGATGAGGGGTGGTGGGGAGAAACCCAGAGAGAGAGAGAGAGAGAGAAAGAGAGACCCAGACAGAGAGAGACCCAGAAAGAGAGAGAGACCCTCAGCTGGACCTACCTGGTCGTGGTAGATCTCGTGCAGCTTGACGATGTTGGGGTGGCCGTCACAGAGCTTCAGAGCAGCTATCTCCTTCTGCGTCTGGGCCTCCATCCTGAGGCAGACAAGAGAGACCCGTGTCCGCTCAGAGACCCACAACCGACAACTGCCCTTGACTTCACCGAAAGACCAGCCCTGATCCCAACACCATGTGTGTGAGAGACACCCTGTCAGGGTGTGTATGACAGTGTGTGTGTGTCAGAGTGTTCTGTACCGCTTGGAGACGATCTTCACGGCGTACTTCTGGCCGGTCTTCTTGTGAGTGCACCTCCTGCAGATGGAGAAGCTACCTTCTCCCAGGGCGCTCTCCTTCAGATCCATCTCATAGTTCATGTAGAAGGGAGAGTCCTGGAGGAGATACCAGCCATCACACCACACTTCTCACTGGAGAGACCAGTCACCACACCACACTCCTCACTGGAGAGACCAGTCACCACACCACACTCCTCACTGGAGAGACCAGCCACCACACTCCTCACTGGAGAGACCAGTCACCACACCACACTCCTCACTGGAGAGACCAGTCACCACACTCCTCACTGGAGATACCAGCCATCACACCACACTTCTCACTGGAGAGACCAGCCATCACACCACACTCCTCACTGGAGAGACCAGCCACCACACCACACTCCTCACTGGAGATACCAGCCACTACACCACACTCCTCACTGGAGATACCAGCCACCACACCACACTCCTCACTGGAGAGACCAGCCATCACACCACACTCCTCACTGGAGAGACCAGCCACCACACCACACTCCTCACTGGAGAGACCAGCCACCACACCACACTCCTCACTGGAGAGACCAGTCAGCCGTTAACAGCACACATCACACCATCCAGAAGTTTAAAGGATACTGTTTAAAGCTACAGGATCATACTTCTCCAAAACATTATACTTAGAAATGTATATTATAAATGTAAAGAAAAGACAGAATGCTCAAACTAATAGACCAAGATGGCAAACCAAACCGTTACACAAGAACCAGAGCTTGTTAAGTGTTTCTAGAAGGGACTTGGAGGTAAATGTAGGAGGTGTAGAAAGGCTCGCCCCCTCACCTTCATCATGGCGCTGCGGGCGACAGCGGCCGAGCCGGGCCTGTCAGAACCCCCGCACATCTGAGCCGGCTCGTCCATCACCACGTTCCTCTTGAACAGGATGGAGGGAGCCATGAAGGAGTAGCCCTGCTCACACACACACACACCCGCACACACATCATTAACACATTTCCAATACAAGTAGGACCTTTATAATCACATGTGGTGTCCATGTCAGACCACCTGGGCCTGTTGTTAGAGGAATTGACAGGTGCTCCGTCCCTCAATGCCCCCCACCTGTCCTCTCTTCCCTCCTGCCTCCATCACTCCCCACCTGCCTCCATTACTCCCCACCTGCCTCCATTACTCCCCATCTGCCTCCATTACTCCCCACCTGCCTCCATTACTCCCCATCTGCCTCCATTACTCCCCATCTGCCTCCTTTACACCCCGATTACCTTTCTGCCTCCCTCCCTCCATCAACTCCCTGCCTTCATCACTCCCCACCTTGCCTCCTTTACTCCCTGCCCCCATCACCTCCCTGCCCCCATCACCTCCCTGCCTCCATCACCTCCCTGCCTCCATCACCTCCCTGCCTCCATCACCTCCCTGCCTCCATCCCTCCCTCCCTGCCTGGATCCAGCTGTGGAAGCCCTGGGATCCAGGACCCCATTCTCTCTCGCTCTCCCATTGAGACCCCCCCCACACACACACACAGCTGCGTGGAGCGCGGCGGCAGCCGTGGATGGACGGAAGGACGGATAGATGGATGAATGCATGAGAGGGGCCCTAAATTGCCAGGCTTCAATATTTGATTGCCATGCTGTGAAATTACGCCTCGGGACACTAATGCAATTTAATGTTGTTTTGTGTAGCATTGGGGGGGCAAGCACGCGGTTAAAAGTTGGGATTGCAGCCGCTATCTCGCCAATTGCTGGGCTGGAAAATGATAAAGCCTACAAAATGTCAGTTGATGTGAAAGGCAGATACGGGGAAAAGCCAAGTCTGAGATGGCAATCAAAGGTTTGAGGCGTAACCGAAGCAGACATGGTGATTCTGTTAAACTGTAACCTTTTATTCCAGGAGAGAAGACCCTTAATGGATCTATTGATCCGCCAGGCTCAAGGACCCAGAAGGCAATCAGAGTTGGAATCTCATGTAATACATCAAACAGCTATCAGCTGGCAGTCAGCTCTGGGCTCGCAGCCCCATCACACACGCTCTTTCACATCAGTTATCTCCATCACAGCTCCATATGGCAATAATTACAGGGCTTCGGTAAAAAAAAAAAAAGGAAATTAAAAAAGGGGGGAAAAAGAGTCTTTAGTCTATTTGAATACCATTGGAGACAGACAAGCTGGTGTTGACATAAAGCAACCTATTGAGGATTTTCCAAACTTCACTTGATGGGTTCAATAGATGACAGAGATCAAATATAGCCAAGCTGAGCACGAGAGCCCTGCTTCCACATATCAAAACAGTTGACGTGAGTGCTCTCCCTATTCCCCAGCCTCTGAGGCTGAAGGGGGCTACACCCTCAACCCCCCCTCCCCCCAACATTCCCTCACCCCCTAACCCCCCTCCCCAACTCCCCTCAAACCCTTGCCCATCCCCTTCTACCCCCCCACAACCCTACTATCGTTACCCTCCCCCTTCAACCATCACTCCCTCCACCTCCACCCCCTGCCCCCCCCCTCCAACCTTCACCTGCCCCCCCCAATCCCCTCCAATCGCCCCCCCCCCCCCCCCCCCCCCCCCCCTCACCTGGAAGATGCGGTCACAGTTCTGGGGCAGGGCTGCAGGGGAGTAGGTGGGGTCCATCTCTGTGAACTCTTCTGCAAAGTTACTGACGTCCAGCTCATTCCGGATCACCGGCTTGAAGGGGGCGGGGACCCTCTTGGCTGCCAGGTCCTCCCAGTTAATTTTCTAAAGGGGATTCGGACCAAGAGAGATCGTTTGTAAGTCAAACTTTCACTTTCATTTGTCCAGAAACGCTCCTTTGGGATGGACGAGCGAGGCCTACAGAGAGGCTGACAAGGGGAGAGAGGGAGAGCACCTGGTAGAAGGGGTGTTTCTTCACGTTTTCTGCTCCACAGGGGCCCGAGCCAAGCCTCTTCTTCGGGTCCTTGATGAGGAGGCGCTGGATGAGGTCTTTGGCCAGCGGCCCCATGTCTTTCGGAAACGGAGGGTCCTTCTTGGAGATCCTCCTGAGAGCAGGGGGGGGGGGGGGGGGGAATCAAGGTTACATGGTGGGCGGCTGTGGCTCAAAGGGTAGACCGGGTCATCCAGTAACCGCAGGCTTGGTGGTTTGATCCCTGGCTCTTCCTGTCTAAGTGTTGAGCAAGGTTTAAGTGTGTGTGTGTGTGTGCGAACGGGTGAATGAAATGGAAAAATTTAAAGCACCGAGTACTGTTGTGGTAGAAAACATGCTTTATAAGGGAAGTCTGTTTGACTATTTATTTTATCCAGCTTTATTATACTGTCCTAACGTTTAGATAAGAGTACACATGGACAGATGGCGGTGGTAATTGAGGCAACGGTCCAAAGCACAACACCAAAATGAATCCCTAATCATTCAAATGCTCCTCATTGAAACAGTATATGGCACCAGAGATGTTTTTTCTTAAGAGCAGCAGAGCTGCAAACCGCCTCGTTTTCTGTGTGGAGAACGTGAAAGCATGCGTACTTGGCGATGTCTGTGTGGGAGTTCTCGTTTCCGTCGACAGTGAACGGCGATCCGCCCGTCATGAGCTCGTACATCAGCACGCCAAGGCTCCACCAATCCACCGCCTGGAAAACATAATTTTTAATGCCCCAGTCGATATCCGGGACAGGATATGATGTCAAATTGTACATTTTTGTATGAAACCTTTTTTTTCTGTCAGGCAAATAATGTTTGTTGGCAGTACCGCAGTGTTAAGACTTACCTTGTCATGACCAGACTCCCCCCCCTCCACTATCTCTGGGGCCATGTATTCAATGGTGCCACAGATAGAATACGCTCTCTCCACCTGTGTGAAGCAACACACACACACACACAGAAGCACACACAGAGACACACAGTGTTTACATCCCTGGGTCTGTAAAAAAAAAGCTTCTCAAACTCGTTCACGTCTGTCAGCGCAGAACGAGGTATTTTGAAGAAGGTTGGAGATGAAACAGAGCAGTGTATGGGCTGCATTCAGAAACATTCCCAGCGTGGTTGTGGGTGGTCGTTGGCCCAGGATAAACACTCATCCATTAGCTGAAGAGAGACCACGCGTTTGCTCCGCTCTCCCTTCTCATCCGAAAAAGAAACATTCGTTTTTCATAGTTCAACACAAGTTTACTTAAGACGGTTTTCTTTACCGTCGTCAAGTTGAGGCATTAAAACACATGATCTACGATCGCATGGTAACGTTCGTAAACTTTGCAGGACAACAACGCACACTCACGTCATCAAACTCTTTACTGAGGCCAAAATCTGTGAGCACAACGTGCCCGCTGGAGTCCATCAAGATGTTCTCCAGCTTCAGGTCTCGATACACGATCCCCAGCTGCATCATGGGAGAACAAAAAACAGCTAGGGTGAGTGAGGTCTGCCAAGCACTAGTTGTCCCATTTGAGAAGACATTCTTTTTTTTTTGCTCCCCACTGACCTATATTACTGCACAGGTAAGTAGAATAAGAGTGTTAAAAAGATGTCGTACATTAAAAAGCTAAATAGTAGGCTATATGTTGAGGGTGATGGAGTGAAGCGCTGCCAGAAAGGAGCAGCGTACCTGGTGTAAGTGCTCCAGCGCCAACACGATCTCTCCACTGTAAAGAGCCACTTCCTGCTCCTTGAAGCGAACCCTCTGGACCAAGTGTGTGAAAAGCTCCCCACCATTCACATAATCTGCCAGGGGGGGGGGGGGATAAATCCATATCTGTTGTAGGGAAATCAAGATATCCTCTGGCCTGGCTCGACATCCCTACTGTATATTTTAGAATCATAATTCCTGTTTTGTACTGTGGTGCCGCATTTTTTATTTATGTGGATAGGGATTGTCACATGATGTACACAAGACAATCACAAATAACCCATACAAAGAGGACCAGTGTACTTGTTGTTTTAATCAAATACTCAATAGGTCGCTTTAAGTCAGCACCAGCTTGTCTGTCTCCAATGGTTTTCAAATTGACTAAAGACTCTTTAATTCTTTTTTATTTATTAAAATGTTTTACCGAAGCCCTGTAATTAACGCCATATGGAGCAGTGATGGAGATAACTGATGAGAATAGTCCATTGAAACATGGACTAACCAACAACTACACCTCCTTTCTCCCTTCAGCAAGACAAACAGAAACAGGAACGCTTCTGACCCAGGATGAGGTGCAGCTTGGTGTCTGTCTGGAAGGCGTAGTGCAGGGTGACCAGGAAGGGAGACTGCCGGATGTGCTCCAGCACCTGCCTCTCGGTGCGCGTGTGCTCTGCTGTCTTGGCCTTCTGTACGATGGTGGCCTTCTTCAGCACCTTCATGGCATACAGCATCCCCGCATCGTGCCCGCTGACTTTGCGGACCAGGAACACCTTGCCGTAAGCTGACCGGGGGGAGGGGGGGGGGGGGGGGGGGAGAGAGAGAGAGAGGGAGGGATGACGGGCGAGGAGAAAGGAGAAGGCCGGGCGGTACAGAGGGTATTTTTGCTGTGGGATTTGTGACAGACCAGCCCCCCCGGAGCTGACCTGGAGTTGAGCGTGGTCACTCACCTCCTGTGCCCAGCACCTTCAGCAGCTCAAAGTTCTCAATGCCCACCCTCTCCACATGGCCTGTCAGATTGGCTGTGGGCACAGAGAAAAACACACATGGTTGGTAGGGACAGAGGGAGAGGGAGACAGAGACAGAGGGCAGATAGAAAGAGGGGAAAGGAAGGGAGGGATAAAGAGAGAGAGGGAGAGAGAGGAACAGAAGAGACAGAAACAGGAAAGAGGAACAGACAGAGCGAGAGGGTGCAACATAACTAGTTTTCGATCATGTGTCCATTTGGCTCCATTGACGAGCCATTGACATACAAATAAATATGTCCTGACACATGAATAACACATAGGGCAACCCACATCAAAAACAGAATGGCCATGTTGGGAAACCAGCTGGGCCTTTCTGGCAGTGCAACAGAGCTCGAGCTCTTGTCTGCTCTGCTCATGTGCGGTCTGGCCCAGCTCACCAGCCATACTGCTTCTTCTGACATGTGTATTGTGGTGAACACATTCCTTCTGGCTCACACTCCAGATAGAAAGCAACCAGGGTAGATGAGATCTCATCTCTCACTCTACCTCTGACATTGCACGAGTGTAGGCCTAGATAGTAAAAGAGAAGCTGCATACAGCTCAGGCTTATCAAGACAGCATCTACTTAGTATCATTTCCATCTCCTCACACATGAAGCTGCTGACACTGACTAGATTAGTCCGTGAGTGAAGCATGTGCAGGCAGCCATCTTTGAGGTCAGAGGTTTGAGTTACGTAACACCTCCTCGAGTACACAGTGAATTCAATGTTTATTAATAGATTTGACTGGGGTATTCAGACCACTGCCTCATGACTGGAGGTATCTCTATGCAAAAGAGGGTCGGCTGGATGGTAGCATGGTACCCTACAGCAGGAAATTACATGAATCGTCCTCTTTATTAAAGGGGCCACCATAAAAGCCTATTGTGTGATGTTTACTCATTGTGGGCATCCCTGAAAACTTGAAAAGTGATAAAGCGGGACTTTATATTCCTTGATGAAACAAGGTTTGATGATCAAGGAAGCCACTGATGAAAAAAGAGCATTTATTAGTATGTTGTCATTACTGTTGGCCGCTGACAACAAGGCACACTTAGTAGGTCACTGTCGGGACAGAAAACATTGCCTGTCAAGGAACAAGGTCAGGCCCACCCTTTCGTGTACAGTAAAACAGAGGTGCCTCATATCCTGCCATGAACAGAAGCATATAGCAATATCCATCAATAATGGTCTTTGAACGGTATGAGGACATACTGGCTGAGATGAAGCGTCAAAGCAAAGCAAAAAAAAGCATATTTGATTGGGACAGTATACAGTACACGGGTGACGCTGGGAATTCGTGATGTGCCCTGATGCTGAGAGACAGATGCCAAATTGGAGGGAAAGCAATCCAACTCAACTCAACCGGTACTGCAATCTTGAATACATGTTGAGAGAGCAGAGTGCAATTGGCTGCACTGTTAGAAAATGGCAGCTGCATTTAAAAAGGGAGTAGTTGGCTACACACCCACTACTAAATGTCGCCACTACAAAAGGGCCAAGTTAACACCACCTAAGAAAAATGACAAACGTTCCTAGATAACCTTTGCTAACCGAACCGCCCACTCTTGGCGTTGATTGTTAGCTGCGACGTGTCCCGCTCTTTCAAAACTTTGGAGGAAAGTAAGTGACCAGCCAAGTTACACGGCACGTCAGTTATCTAACGTGAAGAACATGATAATAAATGGGTAAACTTAAACAGCAAATACAGCCTTGCTAACAGATACACGTTAACAGGTTCAGTTACAGTGTTGTGTCGCAGCAGTGGCTGAGCTACTGTCAGATCATGGCTAAGCTAACGCTAAAGCGCTACATTATCACGTCTAGACTTCTTTTTCTCTTTTGACTAGGCTTGCCAGCTTTTGCAAACCCCAGCAATGAATTAATTCCTTAGACTCGTGCCAGCTAGGTGGGTATCTGGCAACTATGCAAGCTACAGTTCTGCAGCTAGCTGGTGTGTTAGCTAGCTAGATCATGTGTGGTCAACTGAACAAGTGTACTGTACAGTACAATACTCCACATATGTCGTTTTGTAAAAAATGCAGACAGTGGCTTAGCAGATTCAATATAGCTTACTGAACGTAAACACCCAACTTAAACTTACCGTTTTTTAGCTCGTGTTTCACAGTAAACAGGTCACCTTCTTTTGAAGATCCCTCCATCGAAGATGGAATAATATTCCAATTCCAAATTTATGAAGATAGGTACAGTAGCAAGACTAGCTAGCTTTTTACCTTTGCTAGCAAGTCTTCAAACGATGTCGTTTTACAGTATTACAGAGGCAGAATTGGGCCACCCAGCTATGTTGTCAAACTTGTAAACTAAAAAGAAATACTGTCTCGGAACAAGCCAAGACAAAAATGTGTACACATGAAATCCATATTACAGCACAAGGTAGCTACTGCCACACCACCACTGCCCTCACAACCAAGCCCCCCAAGAGCTGTGATTGGGGTTGCTAGGGGACTTCTTAAATCTCATTGGACTATTTTGCTGTCTATTATAAATGGACACGCCTCCTTTGACATGGCCCACCTTCGTGTGATCTGACAGCTCAAACTGGAGTTGGATACTGCTTTCTTTGCGGGCCATGTGGTACTTCAACAAAAAAAAACTGTAGACCTTATCCATTTAACACTTTACACCCACTTTTTAGGTTTCTATGATAAAGACCCAACACACCACAAGTTGTCTGTTAGCATTTTGAATGCCATCAGTGTGCTGTAGCTAAGTTATTGCATCCTTGACAAGCTTTTTGGGGTACCTGTCCTGATCAGTATGTAGGAACTAGAGCTTTATACTATACTTAACACTAAATTCAGATATTTGTTAAGTTTAGCACTCCATTTCTTAGCCTTGGCTGCCACCTTGTGTTCATGTTTTATTATATAGAGGACCATGTGATGCGGAATCTGAATCTAGTGCCTTCCGGTTGTCAGATAGGTTTGTTCTTGACCTCCCAAGATGGCAAGTGTACGTGCTCTGGGTGCGTTATCTAGGATAACAGCAAGGAGATATGCCCTTCTTTCAGGTACAAATGGCATGTTCCTTGTCGTTCAAGTTTAAGAAGTTTGTGATAGCCAGACTATGTAAACGTATTATCGCTAATCATGTAGGACATCTGCTAGCTACAGTGGCATATTTGCTTGACAATGACAACTGGTTAGCTCATAATTAGCCTATCAATTCGTGGTTTTGGTTTTCTTAGCCTTTGCATAACTAGCCTAAACTTTGGAAGATAGCTTCTAGCAATGCCCCAGCTCAACTCGAGCATGGTCTTCGAACCCACCTAGTATCTCGCTATTACTGTCTGTAGTTAGCCGGTTGTCCCATTTAGGACTAGCTGCTATCTAGCATTAGCAGCTAACTTGGTGTGTGTACTAGAGCTGTGCATTTCTTTACATTTGTATGTTAGCTCTATCTACTACTGTTGCAGCTGTAAACTGTCACTTAGCCTCGACTACCCAAATGGCTTTGAACTGTTTAAATCCACGCAGTCATTGTCATTCATTTGTATGCCTCCAGACAATTGTAGGCGGGGAATCTAGGTGAGAGTTCACAGGGAGCGAATGGGTATTTTGAGGTCAATGCTTGACCATATGAATTTAAATTCCTATCAGCGTTGCCCAGAATAAACAAACATGATATTTCCTTTCATAAACAGAGAAAGGGTTTTATTATATCCGTTGCCTTGTGAAGTCTAATGACTGTAATTGTACTTCTAATAGTATTTATTTATTTTTTTGCCCAGGTTTCTCACATCGCACCTTCTCAGTCACATCAGTCATGTCAGGTAACAACATACCAATTAACAGAAAAAAAAAATTCTGAATGTGTAAGACTATTTTAATGAATGTACTATGTTTATCCTCTTTCATTAGACAGAACCCATGTCAGTTACGAGATCAAAGATGATGTGGCAGTCATTCGAATTAATGACCCAAATTCCAAGGTAAAAGATCCTCCTTTTTCTTCTGTATATTGTTCATGCAAAAACCCTGAATGTGTAATGTTTCTCCTAGGTCAACACACTGTCCATCCAAATGCAAAATGAGATGACAGAAGTGATGAGTGAAGTATGGGCCAATGATGCTGTCAAGAGTGCTGTCCTCATCTCCTCCAAGCCTGGCTGTTTCATTGCCGGCGCTGACATCAAGTAAACCAAAACCTCACTTTCATATTGATTGATTAAAATAATATAATCATTTAGCAGATGCTTTTATGCATTCAAATGCTTTACTACTGAACTATATCCATATTGGTAAAACTGGGTTCCACTTTTGTGCCATTTTCTGAATGACCCATAAAGCTTACTGTGAAGTCAACTGTTTGACTGTGATGTCTGTCAATTGCAGTATGATCCAGGCATGTAACAGTGCAGAGGAGGTCACAAAACTTTCACAGGAGGGACAGAAGATGTTTGAGAAGATTGAGAAATCCCCAAAGCCTGTGGTTGCTGCCATCAATGGCTCCTGTCTGGGTGGGGGTTTAGAGGTGAGCACAAGTCTGTGCACAAGCTGTGACACAACTAACCCTAATCATCAGCAGCAATTTTGTATTAAGGCTTCCACAAGTACAATTTTAGACTTTGTTTTATCGTTCATCATTTTTTTGCTTCAGTTTGCCATTGCCTGCCAGTACAGAATTGCCACCAAGAGCAAGAAGACGGTCCTTGGCACCCCAGAGGTGATGCTGGGCCTCCTACCTGGAGCTGGTGGAACACAGAGACTCCCTAAAATGGTTGGTATTTGGGAAACCTCTGGAAATCAAGTACAATGTGCAACAACTTATAAAATAGTTTCACAGACACTTTTGTCTTTGTTTTGGGGAGAACCTGTATATTGCAACAGCTACAACGCAGCATGTCTGATAAATGCACGTTTCTGACCATCAGTAATGTGGTTTTTACCATTTATACTTGATGTGTAATCAAATCCAGCTGATAAAGGCCTTGTACATGGTTATGTTCCTAGGTGGGTGTTCCTGGTGCCTTCGACATGATGTTGACTGGGAGAAATATCCGTGCTGATAAAGCCAAGAAGATGGGCCTTGTGCACCAACTTGTAGATCCACTTGGTACAGAAGTGTTCTTAATATCAACAAAGGCTGTCTTTGTGACTTATTCTCTCTCATTTTTCTCTTTGCTACTTATTAATGGCATGTTCAGTGATACTGTCTATGTTTGGCATCACATTGCTCAGGTCCGGGGTTGAAGAGTCCAGAGGACAGAACGATCGAGTACCTTGAGGAGATTGCTGTTGAATGTGCCAGGGGAATAGTCAACAAGAAAATTCCCCTCAGCAAAGAGAAAGGCTTAATGCAGAGTGGGTGGTGACTGTAGAGAATGAGATATGCTACGTTGCTATGTTCTCACGTTAAAGTTATCCAAGAAAATGTGCTGTGTTGATGTGACCTTTCTCTCTCCTTACACCATTTAGAAGTCCAAGACTACGTCATGAGCTTTGAGTTAGTTCGGAAACAAATCTATAACACTGTCCAGGGGAAAGTCATGAAGCAGAGCAAGGGACTGTATCCTGCCCCGTTGAAAATAATTGAGGTGAGAATGATTGTTGTAGCTGTGCAATTGATGGCTTTGTGTTTTCTTGGGTGGTTATTGTAGGGCTGCAGTCGTTTCTGCAAACAGCTTCACAAGGAACTCCGGTTCCACAGTCATAGCTACCTACATCTAATGTTATAAAATAACTATTTCAGTGTGTGAAGGCTGGATTGGAACAGGGTCCAGATGCTGGGTATTTGGCTGAATCACAGGTGAGTGACAAACAGAAACTTATGTGATGAAACGGTATTAAAATGTCACCAATTATTATTGCCACTGTGAAAAACTGTTCTTTGTTTTTGTCATGAACCCTAACCAATCATTTTCTGAAATTCAAGAACTTTGGCCAATTAGCAAGAACCTCAGAGTCAGGTGCTCTAGTTGGCCTCTACCATGGCCAAGTAGCATGTAAGAAGAACCGCTTTGGTGTCCCTGAGAAGGAAGTGAAGTAAGTTTAATGGTTTAGCGCAATGTTGTTTGGAAGCCACTCATAAGCATTCTGACATCTCATTGCATGTACAGTGTTATCACAATTCAAAATCGAATGGGGTTTCTAGTCAATCTTAAACATTCCATTGCATGTACTGTATGATCAAAAGTCATTTTCTCATGTGGTTTCTAGTCAAATGTTAACTTAACCAAAGTATAGTAAGACCATAGTAGGTGTTGGCTGTAAGCATTGTTGGTTGTGCTCCTACAGGAGTCTGGCCATCCTGGGAGCAGGACTGATGGGAGCGGGCATCGCCCAGGTGACTGTGGACAAGGGCATCAACACCATCCTGAAGGACACCACTGTGCAGGGCCTGGCCAGGGGAGAGCAGCAAGTCTACAAAGGGTGGGTTGTAGAGAATGAAACATCAGGTCTTTCACACTGGGGTGAGAAACGGGCGCAATTCTTTTACGGCAAGGGATTCAAACACAATTCTTTAGACCCCAATAATCTCCTAAAACATGACCTCACAGCTGATACACTTCATTGAAACGGCCCCATCTTTAATTTCCAGCCTAAATGACAAAGCCAGAAAGAAGAACATCACCACTTTTGAAAGAGACTCTATATTGTCCAACCTCAAAGGCCAGTTGGACTACAGCGGCTTTGAGAAGGCAGACATGGTGGTGGAGGCTGTGTTTGAGGACCTCGGCATCAAGCATAAGGTCCTGAAGGAGGTGGAGGCGGTACGTGAAAGCTCAGCAACCATTTTGTGGCTATGATCTGACCACTGAAATACAGTTCCTATGGCCTACATCTGGTCCTTGATTAACTACTGTAATAATATATGCCCTACGTGTCGCGCAGGATAAAAGCATCTGTTAAATCAATCAAATGTAACATTTTAAATTGACAGGTGGTCTCCCCTAACTGTATATTTGCCACCAACACCTCTGCTCTGCCCATCAAAGACATTGCAGCTGCTAGCAAGCGCCCAGAAAAGGTATGTTTCCTCGAGCTAGGCTGAAGTTGAGCTGCCTGCCTGCCTAGAGATTTGCACTGCCGGGATCCCTGGGTCTCACTGACCGCGCGGTGTCACGTCCTCACTGCAGGTCATCGGGATGCACTACTTCTCTCCAGTGGACAAGATGCAGCTGCTGGAGATCATCACCACGGACCAAACCTCTAGAGACACGACGGCCGCGGCCGTGGCCGTGGGCCTGAAGCAGGGGAAGGTTATCATAGTTGTTGGGGTGAGGCCGAACACACAACATCCTGTCAGCGTGCTACTAGCGTCTCCTCAAAAACTGCTTGTAGAATTACATAGGTGATGAGTCCGTCAAGGCTGTTGTTAATGATCCATTTCAAATGGGTGAAAACAAAGAAATAGGGATGGCCCTTTTGGCATTGGCATGCCTCTGCCAGTTGCCTGGCATCGCCAGACCAATTCACAAATGCGTTTTAGTCTGGAGCCTCTCAGTTCCATTTTTGGTTTCCAAGGGGCGTTAGCAACGTGCGCAGACCATAATGTCTGGGTGCAACTGGACATAATTGGATAGACGCGATAAAACATAATCTTGGTTGTTTTGGAAACGGCCTCAATGGCGTTCCTCTGTACGGCCACTGTATTAAACATGGCCCATGTCAGATAAAAGGTCCTGTTTGGCCCGACCAGATTGTGGTTGGAAGGGAATCAGTTTGAATGGGAGGATGGCCAGACCCGACTGCCAGAGCAAAGAAACCATGATCTGGCAGTCGGGTCTGGATCCCAGGCCTTGTTCACGATTGATGTGAATATTTTGGTCTGATTTGTGTTTCCTCTGCCGTTCACAGGACGGGCCTGGTTTCTATACCACCAGGTGTCTGGCTCCTATGCTGGCGGAAGCCG
The DNA here is from genome assembly GCF_038355195.1 of Osmerus mordax. Taxonomy (NCBI): domain Eukaryota; kingdom Metazoa; phylum Chordata; class Actinopteri; order Osmeriformes; family Osmeridae; genus Osmerus; species Osmerus mordax. The sequence continues at coordinate 16,323,949 of NC_090058.1, read as the reverse complement.
TCAGAGTGCTTCAGGTGAGTAGGATTTAGCCATGGACAAGATCCCTCTGGAGAGCTTTGTTGGTTGGACATCCTTCTCGTGAGTTCTGGGAGTGGCGCACTCCCGGCGGCCTCTAAGGTGCTCGGTGGCTGAATCAACCAACTGGTCTCCCTTTGTAGGAGGGGATGGACCCTAAGAAGCTGGACTCCCTCACCACAGGCTTTGGCTTCCCCGTGGGAGCCGCCACTCTGGCTGATGAAGTGGGCATTGATGTGGCCGCCCACGTGGCGGAGGACCTGGGCAAGGCCTTCGGCTCGCGGTTCGGGGGAGGAAATGTGGAGGTTCTGAAGACCATGGTGGAGAAGGGTTTCACGGGTAGGGGATCTTCTTAGCTGGGGCGTAGGACTGAGAGGGGGGCGACGATAGTCGTCATTTGATTCATAATGATTCATAACTTTCAAAGTTGATAGGAATGCACCATTGAAGCGTGGAAGCAAAAACTTCAAACAATCGTCTTTAAAATACCTTCCTCCTCACCTTTTTATGATGGATTGTGTTTTGGGGTCTATAGGGCGCAAGTCAGGAAAGGGCTGCTATGTCTACACTCCAGGCCTCAAACACAAGGACGTCAACCCTGATATTGAGGAGATTCTGGAGCAATTCAAAATGAAACCAAACCCTGCCGTGTAAGTTGACAACTGCCCCCAACTTCAGCTACAGTTAATCTTAAATATGAAAATGACTATTCATAACGAATACATTCTTTACTTGAGCAGTCAGTCAAACCTTTCACTTCAACGTCTTCTATATCTTATGTCCAGCTCTTCAGACTCAGACATCCAGTACCGGTTGGTGTCGCGGTTCGTCAACGAGGCAGTGATGTGCCTACAGGAGGGCATCCTGAACAACCCTGTGGAGGGGGACATCGGAGCCGTGTTTGGTCTGGGCTTCCCCCCCTGCCTTGGAGGTGAGACCACCTCACTGCTGGTCACAACTCTTCGATTCAAACCCCAATCCAGGGATCTGTGATCTGCCTTGAGCTACGATTGTTCTTCTAAGTAGCTATGAATAATTCATGCTGGCATACTTTAATAGCCTAACTCAGGGGTTTTCAAAGTGTGAGGCCCGCCTCCCCTGGGGGGCGCCAAAGAGTTTCAGGGGATGCTTGAAAAAAGCAAGTAAGTACAGGGACATTCTCCCCGAGGCAAGTAGGGTGACCAGACGTCCTCTTTTACCCAGACATGTCCTCTTTTCGAGACCTAAAAAATGCGTCCGGCAGGGATTCCAAAATTGTCTGGGATTTTGCCTCGTCGGATATTTGTGTTTTTCTGGGTCTTTCACAAACTATTACGCCTTTACAAGTTTTGGAAAGGGTATCTCCCTTACGTTCCAAATTCTTGCGCGAGCTCTGACTGTAGAGAGAACTGTCGATAGATCTGTACACAGATACTGTGTATTTTGCTCAGATAGTGCGGCATGCAATACTTGACCAGCGACCACGACCGGTTGGCAGAAGAACGAAACATTGATCCGAAGACACGGTTGGGAGGTGAACGAGTCTTTGGATCATTTTTTTAGAATCCCTGCAGTTGCTCTTGAGAAAATGCGCTCGGCTACCCAGCCGGCAGTTCTCGAATCGATCTCACAGTACTTTGATGGATACATCACAGTGAACGAGCCTCGGCGCCGTCTCAAGTCGGACAAAAAGTCTAACCAGAATTCACTGCTTCAAGTCAGCCGCCTGCAGCCGGCGCTGCATAAAGTCGAACACACCTAATGTCCGAACCCAGCAGAAAGTGCGGAAAGTATGACAATGTATATTTAAAGTTGAGATTTTCTTGGAAAGGGCCAGCCGATGTTCCAATATGTGGTCTGTAAAGAGGTTCTGGCTAACGATATGCATGAGGCCCTGCAAACTCCGCAGGCGTCTGGAGACCAAGCACCAAAGTTTGCTGTTTAAGCCGCTAGAGTTTTATAGTACAAATCTAAAGGAACTAAAGACACAGAAAAGGTAGTCGTAACATTCAGCATACAAACTGCAAGGCAACTGAAGCATCATATCTATTAACCTACATAACCATCAGACAAACTATAGATTTTTATTCAATTGAGAGAGATTTTATTAGGACTTGTGTTCAAAATAAACTTTTTCAAACCCCTTTATGGTTGCAACTATTTATTTTTAACAGTGTTCTTGTTATTATTATTATTAATGAAATGAATATAATGTATTTTATTAAAATGGGGAAGGTCCCGGTGACTTGAGGCTCACTGTCTCACACTTTGAAAACCCAATAGGATCGTATTGTAACCAATATTTCCTGTGGAAAATATTTTTGTTTTGTGAACAATATTTTGGGGGGATTTGATGTGATATTGACCTTGTATTGTTTTAATACTTTTTAGGTCCTTTCCGGTTTGTGGACTCGTTTGGTGCCGACAAGCTTGTGGAGAAGATGAAGAGATTTGAAGACGTTTATGGGAATCATTTCACACCGTGCCAGTTACTGCTTGATCATGCAAAGGACTCCAGCAAGAAATTTCACAAGTGACTAAACCATGTGCCACAACAATCTAATAGAATTCATGCAGTTTACCACTAGAATGTGCCTATAGCTGAAATTAAGAGAAGTGGCATATCCAAATACCTTTTTACAATATGTCAAATGTTGGAATTCATGACCAGGAATTGGTTCTGGATAGGTTTTTGTACTTTTGAGCACTATTCATTTGTTTTCCTGTTGACAATAATCTAACCAGAGTTTGGATTTGGCAGAGAAAAAAACCTGTTCATTTATTGCAAATGCTAATGCAATTTAGATGCATGTGAACAGTTCTTTCTTCAATTGGATTGTTAATAAATGTTAGACTATTGAATGTTTAATAAACTAAATGATTCCTCCAAAAATTTGTTTAAGATCGAACTCCATGGTTTGGGCCGTGATGTAGGATTTATTTTTGAGACAGTGAAATAAATTATATTATTCAACCAATGATCTCAGCTTGTATATTTGTAAGTGAAATATTAGGCTCGATTTTTCGCACTGTACATTAATCCGACATAATGAGCGCACGGTGTCGATTTTTAGCCATAATCCAATTCGTTCTATTGGTCACATGTCTTATTTCCATTGTCTGCGGCGACGGTGCAGGCAGGGTGTGTACCGGGGGACGTGGGCTGGGTCGGGATGACAGAGTTGTTTTCTCGCGGCGGCGCATATCGCAGCATCCTTTGTATCATGCGTGCCGAAGGATGCTCGGTGTTTGGGTGAGTACCTCTCCGGAATTAACTGGATCTGAATTTTGTGGATATGGGGCGAATCTCACCAAATCCTATCTCAGATCGGTGATTAGTGTGATTAGATGGGACCAATGGGACAACCATAGTCAAATGGAATTGGGTTTACCTGTAGTGTGTTTGGACGCTGCAAGATGCTGGACTGAAGCATCGCTTTACAGATTACGAAATAATTGCAATGTTAAAGCAAATCTTTATTTGTAACCAATGATGTCTAAACCAAAACACATCGAGTCGGTCAGGGTGGTGGTCCGATGCCGTCCCTTCAACCGAAGGGAGATAACGAGCTGTGACAACATCTTGGAGCTGAATGGCAGACTGGGGCAGATTACCATTCGAAATCCAAAAGCACCACCTGAGGATTTTATGAAAACATTTACGTTTGACGCTGTGTATGACGGGGACTCGAAGCAAAGCGACATTTATGATGACACGGTGAGACCTCTTGTGGAGTCTGTTTTGCAAGGTTTCAATGGAACTATATTTGCCTATGGGCAAACTGGGACAGGTAAAACATACACTATGCAAGGAATTGTAACAGACCCGGAGAGGAGAGGGATTGTCCCAAATTCATTTAACCATATTTTTACCCAAATATCAAGGTCCCAAAACCAACAGTATTTGGTCAGAGCATCATATCTGGAGATTTATCAGGAAGAAATTAGAGACCTTCTCCGCAAGGACAACAGCAAGAAACTGGAGTTGAAGGAAAACTCAGAACACGGGGTTTATGTCAAAGATCTGTCCTCAGTCGTTACCAAAAATGTAACAGAGATAGAGCATGTGATGAACATTGGGGATCAGTCCAGGTCTATGGGTTTCACTCAAATGAACGAGCGCAGCTCGAGGTCTCATGCCATCTTTGTCATCACCGTGGAGTGCAGCGAGATGGGAACAGATGGTGAGGACCACATCCGTGTCGGCAAGCTCAACATGGTCGACCTGGCTGGCAGCGAACGTCAGAGCAAGACAGGTGCCAAAGGGAAGCGTCTGAAGGAAGCTGCCAAAATCAACCTGTCCCTCTCCGCACTGGGGAACGTGATCTCGGCCCTGGTGGACGGAAAGAGCACCCACGTCCCATACAGAGACTCCAAGTTGACCCGCTTGCTCCAAGACTCGTTGGGGGGCAACACCAAGACCGTCATGATAGCTACCGTGGGACCAGCTTCGAAGAACTACGAAGAATCCTTGACTACCCTGAGGTACGCCAACAGAGCCAAGAACATCAAGAACAAGCCTCGCATCAACGAGGATCCCAAAGACGCCCTGTTGAGGGAGTTTCAGGAGGAGATAATGCGCCTCAAAGCCCAGCTGGAGGAGCGGGGGATGTTGGCGAAGGAGAGGAGGAGGAGGAGGAGGAACAGCAAGAGGCTGAGTAGATGCATGTCAGGCCTGGAGGAGGAGGCGGCCTTTGAAAGGGACATGGAGGTGTGGAAGGCTGTAGAGGAGGAGCGGGATGTGGAGCACTACATGAAAAAAAAGGGAGGGGCCACTGACCATAAGGGGATCAATGGGAATGCAGACCTGGGAGCCATGGAGAAGATGAGGCCCTTGGCTGACAAGGAGAAGGTGATGGAGGTTATGCAGAAAGAGCAGGAGGCCATTGAAAAAATCATTGAGAAATTTAAGGTGACAATAATTGTATCATTCTTGTTACTCTAAATACAGTTTATATTTTCTGCTCTTGTCTTACGTAGTCCAATAATCACACATCACCTCTCTTCTTTTCAGACCATGGAGAGCAAGTTGTTAGTAGGAGGAAAGAATATCATTGACCACACCAATGAGCAGCAGAAAATGCTGGAATTAAAGAGGCAGGAGATTGCAGAGCAGGTAAGGAAACATCCTCATCATGATTCATCGCAGTTCTGCAGTGTGTGTGTGTGTGTGTGTCCTCAATGAGTGTGTCCTATGTGTGTGAGTGTTGACTCTCGTCTTGGTTTTTCAGATAAGGCATGAGAGAGAGATCCAGCAGCAGATGTTGGATCAGGACGAGGAGACTGGGGAACTGAGGGAGACCTTCTCATCCCTGCAGCAGGAGGTGGATCTCAAGACCAAGAAGCTGAAGAGGGTAAGATGACACGATGACTCCCCAGCACAAGTCTGTTATCCCTGTATAACTGTAATTTAAGTAAGGGACAATTATTGATTTGCTGATGTCCAATAGGATGTCATCATGGTGTGTACTTACACTAGGGTACTTACACAATACAATACCTCCTATAGAAATCTTCTGATAAATAAGTATAGCCCTTTTAACAATTCTTTGTTAAAGGCATCAAATTGTTATCTTAAGACAACAAAATGTATCACCGTGTCCTTCTCTATCAAAGCTGTACGCCAAGCTGCAGTTGGTAAAGGCCGAGATTGGAGATGTCAGTGATGAACACGTCATAACCCGACAGGAGCTTGAGCAAACACAAAATGAACTGACAAGAGAACTGAAGTACAAGTGAGTAGGAACCATGAGTGATGATACGTGAAAGCTAAAACACACACCCATACACAATGTATGCAACCATGTCTCATGTAGAAGTACCGAATTGCTTGGTGATCACATGGATCAGCTTGGCTTGCATACGTGTCTTTACTCAGGTATCTTTTGATTGAAAACTTCATACCTCCCGAGGAGAAGAACAAGATCATGAACAGGCTGAGCTTCGACAGTGAGGAGGACCAGTGGAAGTTCCGATCCTTCATCCCTTCAGAATGGTCAGTGGTTTGATAAGTAAACATTGTGTAAGCAAACCTAGGGAACTGTACCTCGGTTTTCACTTTACAATAGACTTTAACATTGATTACATACTGTATGAATAACCATGGGATTAATCCTTAACTTTCAGATATCTAGCTTACTTACTCTTTTGTATCCTTACACTAGTAAAGCTGCTCAAGTCAAGAGAAGACCTTTGTCTGTAGTGGGATTAAAGAGACCAACCAGCCAGTATGCCCAGATTGCAGCAGCATCAGGAACACCAACTAGATATCAGGTTTATGCCAGACTGTGTACTGCAGACACACTTTACACATTTCAAAATGTAATTTATTGATTACAAGTTGTGAGAGTAAATGTAAATTCTGTGTAAATAACTTATTTTCTCAGCTTGTCTCATTAACCCCCTTCCCTCTGTGTAATTTTCATTCATTCTCTCTCTCTCTCTCTCTCTCTCTCTCTCTCTCTCTCTCTCTCTCTCTCTCTCTCTCTCTCTCTCTCTCTCTCTCTCTCTCTCTCTCTCTCTCTCTCACTCCCTCCCTCCCTCCCTCCCTCCCTCCCCCTCTCTCTCTCTTTCTCTCTTTCTAACTCTCTCTCTCTTCTGGTGTGTCATTCCCAGGCTGAGAATGTAATGCTGTTGGAGCTCGACATGACCCCACCCACCATGTTTACACTGAACCTGAACGGGGCCCATCTGGAGCGTGTGTTCTCTCCCCAGCCAATGAGGAGTCTCCTGGCTAACGTTCCCCTCAGGGAGAGAACCACGGCCTCCCGCGTCAGGAAATCTAGATCATGGTGAGTAACAGACTGCAATACAGATAGAATCATTACATATCACATTACACGGAAGATACAATGATGTGATCAGAACACGTAACTAACAGGTTAACAGAGGAAAAATAAAGCTTGTATACTTAAATATTTAGTCACAGTCTTTCGTAACTGTGTATGATTATCAGGTTATCATTTGTTTTCTTCTTCTTCTAAGGTATCAAGCACCACGCATTGCATGCTCGTCGTCCTCCAGCTCTCTGACAGGGGGAGCCCAGGGCATCTCTCAGCCTCAGAGACCTGCCTCGGCCGTCTACCACCCAACAGAGAGTGCTGTTGAGTCAAGCCCCTGAGTCGTAATCATCATCATGCCCGTCCTTCATAGGGCGATACAACGCCATTGTGCTTTCGTACATGCTGTCACTTTCATGGTGGAATAATTTCACCTTTCTTTCTTCTATTGCCAAATGATTTGAAAGCCTTTGTAGAAAATGTAAAAAAAACACTGCATTAGCCTTCTTGTGTTTCCTATTGATTACTGCTTGTGTTAACATATAGAGCAATGTGCGCATATGAATAAACTATGTTAAATGTTATTTGCCAAAAAACTTATTGGAAGAAATTGAAGTGTGCCAAACGCCAAAATGATCATATAGAACAGATTTAATTCGTCATGTCTTCATTACTGTTGCATGGAACTGAGCAGCGTCAGACATCCCTTTTCCAAAAATACCAAGGCTTGTGTGTTTGTTCTTTTTTAAATTGTCAAAAAAAAATCATCGAGAAGTTTGAGTACTTGTTTGGTTCTTTGCTGTCAGCTGTCATATGTACAGTAAAATGACGTTTTTCTCACAGGGTCACGTGACACCCTCCTTACAGTAAGCCCAATATGGCAGAAGCGGCAGGTCTTGCGCGGTAACTAAAGCAACATTTCAACGTAACAACAGAAACACTTACAATTCAAACACTACCCTGCTCAAGACTGCAGCGATGAGGGAGAGACAGAAGAGAAAGAAGGGGAGGACGTGGGCAGAAGCAGCTAAAACGGTATCATTGCTGGTTTATTCAACGTTTGCTGTGGTTGTTTTCCCCCCTCGCTCCCACTTGTACAACTGTGTTTATGAGTTCATGACCCACTGGTGGTGCAGACGGGAGATGTTGCGTACACAACGCAAGGCCTGCTTGTCTACGAAGCAGTTAGCATCTTAGCTAGACATGACTGTTGCTTAAAAAGCTGTTGTTTATATGGCCACATGAGTGTCAAATGCTCTTTTGCTTGAGAGTTGACAAGAAAATATTGTGATGACAATCCACGCTAGACCTGGCAAAAGTATTAATGCGCGTGACACGCCTGTCTCCGTATTCTAAAGTAAACATATGCTCGTTAGCTTGCTAGCTAAAGTACGTGAGCGTATGTCTCGCCATTCAGTTCTGTTAGGTAGCCATAGCTTTTTCACAGAAACGTTTGACATATACGCAATCCATGTCTGATACAATATTAAAACATGTCTTTAGCCCACCACTGTCAGTGCCAGAAACATGTTAAATGATTGCTCTCCACGAATAGACTTACACTAGCTTATGCAAGATGCCTCAACCTAGAGTTGCATGTCAGCTGAGCCATAGCTAGCTAGCTAGTTAGCTTTACCCTGTCAACTTAGTAGCCGTCCAGCAGGTAGCAGTATAATTTAGCTAGCTAGCTAAGGTAAGCTAGCAGATTTCATGTAGTTGAATTCAATGATCTTTTCTGACAGTTCAATAGATATCAGCAGGATAGCTGGTAAGATAGATTGTTTCCATTTGACACACGGGCAGGACTTTGGGTTTATGGCTCAGTTCAGCATGGGTAGATCTAAGATTAGAACAGGAATACACTTTACAGTGGTTTAAAGTGAATCGTAAAGGTTGATGAACATTTGTCGTAACATTTGTTTAACAACTTTGTTGAATTTGTCTTTTACAGGTATTGGAGAAATACCCCAACACGCCCATGAGCCATAAAGAGATCTTGCAGGTCATTCAAAGGGAGAGGCTTAAAGAAATTAGGTAAACAAAACAAAAAAAAGTGCCATAACTGTCAGCCGTTATTATTAGTTTGTTCTTCTTTGCTGTGTTTTTTGATTCTTTGATTCACATGTTCTCACAGTTATGTTAATGAGAGTCTGATTGATGGCTTTTTTGCTTTCCTTTTTATTTCTTTTCATAGTGGAAATAATTACATTCACACAAACTCTAATTATTTTATTTCTTTTCGTTTCAATTTCACTGTTGTCATCCAGAAGGTAAGAAAAGCTAGCCCCATACCATAACCAACTCACTATAATGTCTGGTTTGATTATGTTGTAACATACCTTTTGCATGGTATTAACATGAACATATCTATATAAGTCCTTGATAAACACTGCATGTAAGGTACATTGATGCTAAAGATTTCTGACAGATTTTGGTCTCAGAAGCCCTAGACTTATAATGCAGGTGTTTGTAAACACAGGTGTTATGTTTGTCATTTCTCTTGCGTTATTGTGCAAAACTAATAGACATCCAGTATGACTGCAAGCCCACAGTAACTGAATTGGGATGTCCTTGACTCACTCCTTCACTATCTCCTGTGCTGTCATGGCAGTATTTAAATGTTTTACTATATCTCGATTCTTACTGCTCATATTAATAGGATATAAAGTCAATTTTATCTTAGAGGCATTTTTCATATAAAGTTATATCAGGGGAGTCAGATGGCTGAGCGGTTAGGGAATCGGGCTACTAATCAGAAGGTTGCCGGTTCGGTTGCCGGTTCGATTCCAGGCTGTGCAAAATGACAATGTGTCCTTGGGCAAGGCGATTCACCCTACTTGCCTCGGGTGAATGTCCCTACACTTACTGTAAGTCGCTCTGGATAAGAGCGTCTGCTTAATGACTAAATGTAAATGTATCAAACAACTCAATTTACTTAGAGAATGTCACTGAGTCAAACTTCACTCACTGTGCTGTTAATAGTTGCCCTGTTTTATGCTTCATATTTTACAACAGAACAGCATAACACAAGTGAGATGGGCGACTTCATAACACAGTACAGGAGTGACAAATAAAGTAGCATTTATTCTGCAGTTAGAAAGTATTCATTAAAAGGCACAATGTTTGGGGGCCAAACATTTGGGGGCCAAACATTGTGCCTTTAAATGAATTATTATTGAATTATTGAAACAGGCCTCTCTCTCTCTCTCCCCCCCTCCCTTTCTCTCTCTCTGTCTCTTTCTCTTCCTCCCTCTCTCTCTCCTGAAGCCTGTGTCTCTGGGTAGCAGTCGTCTCATAATGTGTCTGTCCTGTTACCTAGCGGGACCTCCCCCCTGGCATGCCTGAATGCAATGCTCCACACTAACTCTCGCGGGGAGGAGGGCATCTTCTACAAGGTTCCCGGGAGAATGGGAGTCTACACACTAAAGGTTAGCCCCAGCCACAATGTGATCAAAAAGACAATTGAAAATGTTTCATACACATTCATGCACATTGGTTGTACTTGAAAAGTGAACACAAATAATCCTAAACGCAAATAGTCAATAACAATCACAATATCAGTTTTGTAATTTCTCAGCATTTGGTTGAAAAGGAACAGTAGATAAACTCAAACTGGCACACCTATTGCTTAAAAAACGCATTGAGCTTTTTAAGTGGAGCCTGTGATCTGAAGTGTGACCTTGGTGCGTTTGACGCAGAAGGACACCTCCAATGTGGTGAAAGAGCTGTCTGAGGAGGGGTCTGACGAGAGCAGTGATGATCTGTCAGACTCCCAGAGCACCGAGAACAACCACAGCAGCAACAACCAGGAGGGCAGGAGGGGAGGGTGGAGGAGACGAGGTACCAAGGTTTTCATCCTGTCTTACGTCATGGTGGTGTGTGTGTGTTTGTGTGTGTGTGTGTGCACGCGCGCCTAAACAGCATGCGTGTGCGTTTTGAGGAAAAGAGCCCAAAACAGAATGCTTTCATTGTTTGAGTGTGTTTGTGCGTGTTTCCACATTACACCTGGCTGTGTCTTGGTGTGAAGGCTCCTATGAGTACAGATGACAGTGCTTCTCCGGGGAAGCTTGTTTGTCACTTGATCATTTAGTGACTGTTAAAACAGGAAACAGATTTTTTTTTTTTCTTCTTCTACCACTTCCTCACATGCATACAGTGTATGAGAAAGTTAACGAACTGTGGAGCAAACATCCGCACTTCAGCACACTGTGCCAGTGGGTCTGTTCTTCTTCTTTAGTTTTTTTTTCATATTATCCCTGCAAACGGAGCAAATGCTAAAAAAACGACAAAAGAAAATTGATGCAATTGGAAAATTGGTCAATTGGTACAACGGTGAGTGAAAGAACTATAGAGAACAGGAAATAACCGTCGGGACATTAGTTTTGTGTGCGTTGTCGTGAACGGGTCCAATTGTAATCTGTAAATGTATGTAACCGTTTGAACTTGTTGAAAGTACGTTTCGTCGTTCGAACCAAAGATGCACGTTTTGTGAGTACGGTAGCTCATTAGATCCAGGTTAACGCTTTGTAAGTTAGTAAGTCTTGTTAACACATATTAATGTTAACAAGCCTCTTTACAAAAGGCCTTGTTACCTATTAACCCTCATCTCATTTTTCGATAACACTCACCCTAACCAATATGATTTACACTTACATCGTTTTATTAACACGTATTAATGTTAATAAGCATCTCATTACAAGTACTTGGATCTAGTGTTCCCTGCGAATACTGTTGGAGTTGGTGAGAGTGCTTGTTGGCTGAGGCATGTGTTTGTTTGTGCTGTGTGGTCCTAGTGCCCTCCAAGCTGCAGTCCCAGCCGTCGTCGCCACAGCCTCGCTGCTCGTCCCCCTCGGTCACTACCGGCAAGCTCATCTCCCCCTCGCAGAAACACAGCAAGAAGGCTCTGAAACAGGTACCGGAAGGACGTCACATTGGTGGTGTTCTCTGTTCAGCCCTTACTTCCTGTTACCCAGGGGTGCCCCTCTGCTAGCCTCTATGCTAGACTTCATGTGCCGTTCCCCTGAGAGGATGTCGGAAAGCCAATGTGTTTTCATGTTGTGTTCAGGGAGCTAGTAAGAGAACGCCATAGCATGCTTTGTATGCGTGATACAGTACTGTTTGTACTGGAGGTTTTCCCATCATTCAGAACCAATTGTATGATTTTATTTGTTGTTTGGGCTAGAGTTTCAGTGTAAATATATGTGGAATTCGGTTTGATCAGCCTTCAAGACTTGGCCTTTATCCTGGTCATAAAGTAAATTACAGGAGGCCTGTGTTCCTTAAACATCTCTCACAAGGTATTTGAGAACAGTGGGGTGTCTGAAGAACATTTGTGGCCGGTTTTATTAACATTCTCGTAATCCACAGCTCCCAAGATTTTTCTATTGGCTGCTCCTCGCTTTTTGTGTTCCATATAATTAAATTTGACTTGATCGCACCAATCGTAATTCATTCCATCTGCTCCGTTGTGGAGGATTTAGCTGTGTTGGACTCATTTGTCGGTTTATTAGGCGAAAGCAAGCCTCATCGCGTAGTCAGATGAAGATTTGGCTGCAAGGTGAGGAACGGGAGAGACTGCTTGTGCTTGGTTTCCATCTGAACCACATGTTCTTATTAGGATGAAGGACAAACGAAAAAAGGCGTATGCTGGGAATGGAACATTCACTTTACACAGCTTGATTTCAACTGCAGCTCGCCACACGTTCCAAACTGTTGGGTCAATTCCCTTGTCCTCGTCTCCTTGGGTGCGTGACAGGCCTTGAGACAGCAGAGGAACCAGCGGCGGCAGGGAGGAATGCCCGCCTCCTCCAGCCCCAGGCTGACGCTGAAGACCGTCAAAGACATGGCGGACTCCATGGCCACCAAGAACGGTAGGTGACGATGATGTCATTTCCTGTTTCTGGCTCTGCTCCCTCAGACGGCTGAGACATATCTTGCTGCTCTTACGATTGGCAGATGTACACTTTCAAAATTAGGAAGCGACATCATGTCTGCAGTGAAACTCCCGGCCTTTTCAAAAACCTGTTATTTCAGCGTATGCATGTCTGTCATACCACAGTGTACTAGATCTTATCTTGCACGTCATATATAGATCAGTATAAAAACAGGGTGTTGGAAAGTAAATTGGCACTGTTATCTTAGCACGTCACATACACAGTATAAAGAGAGAGTTTTACTACCGCAATTAGCACTTGTCGTTAAATCCACACAACGTGATGGTCGTTCCCACCGTCAGCAGCGTGGGAGCCCAAACAGGCGGAGGGCAGCCCGGCCAGTCCCCAGAACTCCACCTCCAGCTCCTCCTCCTCGGTCCGAGCGGAGGCGTGTCACTCCGCCGGAGCCAGGAACATGTCCCAGAGGTCGAGCAGGCTGAGCGCACGTAAGCACACGCAGCAACACCCGGGTCCCGGCTCTCCTCGATGAGGAAATGACAAATGTCTTCTCCATTTCTTGTGCTCTGGAAACATGTCTGCTCTAGTCAATAAAGACGAGCAGATCGGAGTCTTTGGATGAACAAACCACGGTGTTCTCAGTATCCAACACCAGTTGGTTCGGTGGGCATCGGTCTGCGATATCTCGATTTTGCTCTTCTCAGGGTCTAATGCTACGTGAGCCTCTTCTTAACACTCCTCCTGCGTTGGGCGTTAGGTCAACTAAAACGTACCAAGTGTGCCGAGATCGATGTGGAGACCCCAGACTCCATCCTGGTCAACACCAACCTCCGAGCCCTCCTCAACAAGCACACGTTCTCCGTGCTGCCCGCAGGCTGCCAGCAGAAGCTGCTTCAGATGCTCCCACAGGTGGACCAGCAGGTGGGTTCCTACCAACCAAAACGCTTCATGTGGATTCGGAGGGAGTTTTTCCCCTCACCTCGGATGAGGATGTGTGGTTATGTGTCGGGTGTTGACATCCGTGGGCACCTGTAAAGCTATTTTTGACACTGCAGTTAACAACGATTCAAGATTTGACGTTCGGGTTTTGATTACTGGATGAATGCACTTTTGACAGAGCCTGTTTTCGTTTTTAACTTCTTGGTACGTCCAGTGGTCGGATGTCAGATATAAGTATGGTTATCTATTGTACGGTTACTACTGCTGTTGTTGCCTGTGCTTTGGAGTGTGGTCACTGTGGAGGATAATGATGATTAGGGGTGAGGAAGGGCCTTCACGTTTCTCTACCGTCCCCAGGCTTGCATGGACGGCCACCTGCTGAAGGTCACCAGCTCAGCCTTGAACAACGAGTTCTTCACCTCCGCAGCCCAGTCCTGGAAGGAGAGACTGGCAGAAGGTCCGTATGGCCTCCTCCATTGGGCAGATAAACAAACAGTGAAATGACTTGCTGTATCTGGATGTTAATGTCTGCTTCTCTGTGTTCCGATCTCAATCCTAATCCTAACCCCCTAACCTTGACCCTAACCCATTCTATCTTTAACCCCCCCCCCCCCCCCCCCCCCCCCCCCCAACACACACACACACACACAGGTGAGTTTGCCCCAGAGCTGCAGCTCAGGATGCGACAGGAGATTGAGAAGGAGAAGAAGGTGGAGCACTGGAAGGAGAGATTCTTTGAGAACTACTATGGTGAAAAGTGAGTCACCCCTGGGACAGTGTAAATCCCTGACGGCACACATTCGGATTTTCCTCTGTAAACAAAATGTAAAGATATTCTGCTCCTGCTCTCTCTATCCCTCCCCCTACACTTTACATCTCCCTATAACTTTCTCTTTCTGTCTCATTAGTTCTGGCCTCAGCTATGAGGAGTCTAAGGAGCTGACCGAGGCTGATGTGTCACCTCCTGACCCAGCCAGACCCCGGCCTCCTGACCCAGCCAGGTCCCGGCCTCCTGACCCAGCCAGGTCCCGGCCTCCTGACCCAGCCAGGCCCCGGCCTCCTGACCCAGCCAGGTCCCGGCCTCCTGACCCAGCCAGGCCCCCGTCTCCTCCCCAGCCCAGCCCCGCGGTCCAAGCACCAGACGTCCCCAAGGCCTCCAAGAACAGCAGCCAGGCCGAGACTGAAGCCAGGAAGCTGAGATCATCGCCGCCGTCTGCAGAGCCTCCTAAGCCCACTGAGGAGAAGCAGGTCCCACCAAAGGTAGCGGAGAAGACTCGGCCAGCGTTCAACATTGAGAAGATCCAGACCAGAGCTTCAACCAGGCACGCGGTGATGGAAGCAGCTCCCCCTCGAAGACGGGGAGGGGAGGAGGGCATGGAGGTGACCCCACATGACAAGGAGCAGGTTAAGAAGGAGAAGCCTCAGCTGCCCCCATCCCCTACGAAGCAGAACCTTCTAGAAGCCCGCCCCCAGAAGCACCGGTCTGCGTTTGTGAAACAGCCCAGTGTAAATGAGGAGGAGGGTGCCACTGTCCAGTACTCTCCTGTCCTGACCTCCTCTGTCCTGGCCTCCTCTGTCCTAGTCTCCCCTGTCCCAGCCTCCTCTGTCCTGGCCTCTCCTGTCCTGGCCTCTTCTGTCCTGGCCTCCTCTGTCCTGGCCTCTCCTGTCCTGGCCTCCCCTGTCCTGGCCTCTCCTGTCCTGGCCTCCCCTGTCCTAGTCTCCCCTGTCCTGGCCTCCCCTGTCCTGGCCTCTCCTGTCCTGGCCTCCCCTGTCCTGGCCTCCCCTGTCCTGGCCTCTCCTGTCCTGGCCTCCCCTCTCCTGGCCTCCTCTGTCCTGGCCTCCCCTGTCCTGGCCTCCCCTGTCCTGGCCTCCCCTGTCCTGGCCTCCTCTGTCCTGGCCTCCCCTGTCTTGGCCTCCCCTTTGCCTGCCTCTTCTGTCCTGGCCTCCCCTTTGCCTGCTTCTCCTGTCCTGGCCTCCTCTGTCATGGCCTCCCCTGTCCTGGCCTCCCCTTTGCCTGCCTCTCCTGTCCTGGCCTCCCCTTTGCCTGCCTCTCCTGTCCTGGCCTCTCCAGTCCCAGCTTCTCCTGTCCTGGCCTCTCCAGTCCCAGCCTCCCCTGTCCTGGCCTCTCCTCTCCCGGCCTCCCCTGTCCTGGCCTCTCCTCCTTTGGCCTCTCCTGTCCCGCCCTCCCCATGTCCTGAGGCCCTGAAGAGGAAGTCCTCCAGTGAGCAGGAGCTGGAGCTGACCCTGGAGAAAAAGGCTAGAGTCACCCCACTGCCTCCGTCCACCCAGAACCCTCCTGACCCTGCAGTAGCTGAAGCACATAGAGTGCCTCCACTGAAGGTAACCCATATCTGTAGTGGAATCTGAGCCCTGCCCTCAACAGTTTGTTTACCGAAGTGTCCCGTGACGGAATAAGAAGATGTTAGAATGCAGCTTCTGCCACTAGGTCTGTGCATTCCTTGCCTTGCCCTTTCCAACGCCTCCTCTGTTTGTTTGCTTGTTTTTCACAGATTCCCGTGTCTCGACTCGTTTCTGTCCCTCTATCGCCGAGCCAGGTGTCCCCCCGCGCCCCTCTCCCTGCCCCCCTCAGCAGCCCTGGCCGCACGGGCGCACGCACCCTGGCTGACATCAAGGCTAAAGCCCAGTTGGCCCGGGCCCTGCGTGCCGCCACCGCCTCCGTCTCCTCCTCCTCCACAGGAGCCGTGCCAGGGCCGGGGCCAGGAGGAGGTGGCGCAGAGCAGAGACCACCCCCGACCCCCACTGCCTCCCCTGGACCCCCACACGCCCACAGCCCAGCGTCGGCAGAGCCATCATCCAGGCCGCCGCCCGGCAGCGGTGTCCCCAGCCCGCTGTCTGTGGCATCGTCCTGCCCCTCAGGGCACTTTGACTCCCGTTCCTCTCAGACACAGAACACCAGCAGAGCCGTCCTCCCTGGAGATGGCCCACAGAGAGGTCCCTCGGAGAACAGCACCAGCTCCGGTTGGGCCCAGAACGTTCTCAAGGCTCCTAACCCTCCGTTGGTCCAGTCAGTCTCTACCTCTGGAGGCTTTTCAACCAGGTCCACTTTGTTCATCCCGGCCAACAACCCTCTGGTCACACAGCTCCTCCAGGGGAAGGAGGTCCCCATAGAGAAGATCCTTCCAAAGCCGCTGGCCAAGACGGAAGCCAAGATGGCCGCCACCCCTTCCTCTGGAGATAAAGGGAAAATTATGCTGGTTACCACCGGCACCAGAAGTGGCGGCCGGTACCTCACCCCTGGGGAGGACGTCAGTAAGGCTGACTCTCCAGTCTCCGGCCAGTCAGGTGTCCCAGGAAGATCCGGTTCTTTCTCAGAGTTCACTCGTCAGCAGAGGGAAATGCCTGACAAGGAGACCCAGGAGCAGATCGTCCAGACCCTGATGCAGAAGGCCCAGCACGGCCAGCCTTATAGGGGCATGGGCCCCCAGCCCCCCCGGTACTCTTCCCTCCAGCTGGGCCCGTCTGATGAGTCCCAGGACCGGCCCCGGTTCTGCGTGGGTTTCCTGGGGCGTAAACGGACGGCCAGGCCTGCCATGACGGGACACTACCTCCTCAATGTGTCCACCTACGGCAGAGGGTCAGAGAGCAGCAGGAGGTCTCTCTTGTCTCCCACAGTGACCCTGTCGCTGGCGACCCTGAAGAGGGAGCGCCCTGAGGAGACGGCAGGAGATGAGCCGGCCGGGAAGAACCGTCCTGGAGTGAAGTCGGAGCAGCAGGGGTGTTTGGAGGCTCCGGCCATCCAGCTCTGCTCCAGAGTCAAGTCTGAGTCTCTGCCTGCTTCGGGCTGTCCGGCGGACGGGTCCGACAACGGGGGTGTGGCGGGGAACAACGGCAGCTCAACGAGAGCCAAAGAAACCAGCCCCATCGCTCAGTCAGCCCGGAGGACCCTGGACCTCTGCAAGCAGGGAAATCCCGAGCCATATCACGCGGCCGCAGTCGCCGGGGCCACGGAGCCCAGGCACCAGGGCCCATTGGCTGCCTTCCAACCCCAGAGAACGCCAGACAATCAGGAAGTGGTGGGCTCGTGCTACGGAGGCACCCTCAACGTGTCCGTACCTCAGGCCCTCCAGGCCGCCGCCAGCCCCGGCTCCTCCCCCTCCGTGTCGGGGGACGGCGGGGGCGCCACGGGCAGCGTCATGTCTTTCTCGGTGACGGTCACCACCATACCAGCCGGCCACCCCTTGGCCCCCAGCGGCCAGAGAGAGGCGTCCCCAGAGCAGGGCTTCATGGAGAGCCCCGGGATGGAGAACGTCCAGTCTAAATGTTACTGCCGCCTCAAGGCCATGATCATCTGTAAAGGATGTGGGGCCTTCTGCCATGATGATTGCATCGGTCCATCAAAACTCTGTGTCTCCTGTTTAGTGGTACGGTAAAATTCAAAAAGGAAAAGATTGGCAGATCGATGTTATGTTTAAGAATTTCACCTTTCAATGCACCAAGGCACAACCTGCCCCAATCAGGCCATTCACCGTCAATAAGAACCTGTTGCCTTGGTGACGCACAGCCGCCATAACGTATAACCTACAACACTGGATGACATTATTTCGCCTATTCTATCTGAGAGAGAGAATGAACGACGGTTGTGTATTGCAATGTTTGGTAGCCATTTTGAGCAGCACAGTCTTTTTCAGAATTTCATTTGGCAATATTTGCACATGGGTAGGCTTATTGTGCTACAGTATATATATTTTTTTAAAGATAGTGTAGATTTTTTTTAAAGGACGAGAAACAAAATATGGAATGTTATTTTTATAGAACATAACGACAATGTTGTTATGTAGACTGCCCCCTGGTCTCTGTGGTGTAGTGAAGGAGTAGTAAGGAGTCTGTGATCATCATTTGTTCCACATCACATTTGTAATGTGTGCGTGTAAGTGTCAGAAGTATAACAGATTTCTACGATTTTAGTTGACCGTTCTGTAAATCACAGTTTTGCTAAATATATTCTAATAGAATAGAGACATCTCTATTTTTCAATGAGAAACTACCGGTTTTATAAGGATTGAATATGGCCTCATTTGTACTCTAGAGTTTCAGGGCAAAGCACTGGACAGGCCCTCACGCGTACATAACGGGTAGTATCGTGGTGTAGAGCACTTAACCCTTGTGTTATCTTCGGCTCATTCTGACCCATCAGTCATTGTGACCCACCGTCGTATTGCAACAACTTAACCGCATACAAAAGCAAAGTGAAGCGTTTTCTTTTAACCGTCGGGCTGTCTCAGACCCCCCACATTGCAAATGTTAAAAGAAAATCATTTTTATTTGTTTTTGTATTGGGTAAAATCAGGTAAACACAATGATGGTTCCTTATGAACCTTTGGGTCATGTGACCCGAAGGCAGCACAAGGGTTAAGAACGGTGAGAGAGGATAGGGCCACGTTCCACATCCTACCTCCACCAGCTCTTCAGCTTTCTGAACACAGACGGTTCAGTATAGTTCCCCCGGTGTGTGTGTTCCCCTCATGGCTCAAAGACACGCAGAGAACATTTAAACTTAAAAATATATCTATTTCTGCCTTGTAAATACGTGGGCAAATCTTGGAGCTAGATATGTGTTCATTCTCTAGCTTGGTGTGTGTACTTTGCTTGAGCATATCCCACTGTTTTGTTACAAAAGGGTTTATACTTTACCTCAGAGGGGGGGGGGGGGGACAACAACAAAAATGTTAAGTTGTGTTGAAACGCTAAATGCTGGACCGTCATGGAATCATTCAGAATGACATGCTTCGGTTGACTGTGTGAGAGAGAGGTACAATTGAGCACACATACTGGACATTAAAGCAGCGGCTCTCAGACTGTGTGTGGGGATTGAGGGGGACGCGTAAGGATGGAACATATACAGTTAAAGGAAGATGATACAAATCAAATGTTTCTTTGTTTTCAAAGGTGTGGTGCTGACCCTGACTGAAACCGTTTGCGAACCACTGCATTTAAGCATGATGGTATGAATGTGCGTGGTGATTACAGTTCTAAGATAGAAAAGTATCTTATTTTGTAATTGACATTTTAAATGGCTACAAAGAATGTTTTATAGAAACTATTTCCATGGTAATATGCCAAAGTCACCTCATGGAAACTAAATGATCAGAACTTGTTTTTCATGTCTGACAAGTTAAATAAAGTAATATATTTTAAGTAATATATTTTAATATAAAAATCTATTTGCAAATCATTTAAAAAAACAACAGGGTATGTATTAGAATAATATATTGGCTGTCCCCGTTTTCTATGTGTTGGAGTGGGCAGGTCTTTTGTAAGGAATAGCTTTAATGACTGAAGTCCCCAGATTGATGCTACTCTATGAACCCTGAGTTGAATTTGTATGGGCCTGTGTGTCACTTTCCATATCCGAGTCTTGTGTGTGATTTGAACTGTATGCTCTTATAATAACTTATGAGTGACATTCGGGTCTCAACTGTTCTAATGATTGAGTGTGCACATTTGGAGGGAATGCCTGTTAAGTTTAACAGTTTGTAGGCACTGTTTGTAAGTGGCCAGTGGATCAAATCCAGGTTGTGAGTCAGTGAGAATGAGAGAGTGAGTGAGACAGATAGAGAGTCAGAATGAGAGAGAGAGAGAGAGAGAGCGAGAGCGAGTGATAGAGAGTGAGATAGTGATATAGTGAGATAGAGTGAGAACGTGACTGAATAGCATCGAGAGATCTACATTCGCCCACATCTTTTAAAAGGCAGCTGACAACTAGTTAGGTTGTAAAGGGTTGAAAAGGGACTTGGCACTCCCATATGTTGTTGTTGTATTTGTTTAAACATGATCGGCTGATGATTTGTGTGTACATGTAGAGGAGCTACCTATGACAAAGTTGGTCTTCGGTGTCTTGATGAAATGTATTCAGTGTCAGGAGCAATCAAATGTGGTCTTAGAACGTCATCATGTCCTTATCACAAGGGTGTACATCTGTCTGTGTCATTTCTGCTTGTCTGTCATTTCCGTCTTTAGAAAGTATATCTCCATTTAAAATGCAGGTGAATGTAATATAGTAATCAGCACTTGTAAACAAAATGTATTTTATCAAAAGTTATATTATAATTAAAATAACAATGAGCAAACACTGATCTTTGTTTCTGGTCAGTGTTTTTTTTTGCAGAGTATTATTTGTTTACTACTGAAGGTCTAGGCCAAGGTCTAGTTGAAATGCAAAAATAACAAGTGTGTAAGGATGAAAACCTTGCAGGCAGGCCCGTAAAGAATACCCCCGCAGCCCCCGCACCGCGGGGGGGCCTCGCAGGGATGGGGGGCCCCACGTTTTTTTTTAATCCAATTTGAATTACATGGGATGTCATATTGTCTTGTCTGTGTTTCCAGAGTTGATATGAAAATAAAGGAAAGTATATTTAATTGTGCTTTCTTTGTTAGCTAGGTAAGTGACATGACGAAGTAGGTCAGATGGTCACACAGACCGGCGAGCCCGCTGCAAATAGGTAGCTAACTGTAGCGTAGCGTAGGAAAAATGAAACGCACATTTAAAAGCGGCGCCCAAAAGCGGCATTCAAAACAGAAAATTTCAGAATTAAATGCCAAACTTCCCAAAATTACAAATTTCTTTTTCGACCAGCCGGAGAAGGATGCACTCTGCCAGAAGAGACAGGTATTGTACTGTTTGCTATAGCTAACATTACTGTACCATGTAGCTAACGTTAGCCTATACTTTGACAGCTGTACTGCTGTCTGTGTTGTGCTTCCTAGCGTTAACAGAGCCTCCTTTCCAAGAGCCAGGAAAATTAGCCTTGCTCCTTTATTGACTTCCTATCAAGCTGACAACATTGAAATGGAGTGAAACTACAAAAAAAAGAGAAAGTAGAAAAAGTGCTTCATTATAAAATATATTACATAACTGACATTATTAGCAAACATGATAACGTACGCGACAGTAGTATCGTGCAGTTGCAGCGATTGCGTTTGACTATTTAAACATACAAAAAACAATCAAAGTTACCATAAGTCATTGTATTTCAGTTATATACATATTATGATCATGTAAAACGTACAGTCATTGCTTTCTACAAGATTCACACAACCAAAAAATTGCTCCATTTATGATTTAGCGAACACGCTAATAATAAACGACATCTATACTATCAAGTGTGCCTGATGTAGCCACGGCCATCAAATTATTTCTGACAATACCCGTGACTGTCGCAAGCGCTGAAAGGTCATTTTCCAAGCTGAAACTGATCAAAACATATCTCAGAAGAGAGGCTGTCAGGTCGGCCATCCTTAGCATAGAAAATGAATGTTTAGATGCAAGTTTAGATGTAAAGAGTCTGGTAAAAGACTTTGCACACATATTTGCTAAAAGACGGGCACCTGTGTAGGCTATTCACCTGCAAACCGTTTAAGCGTTTTTTTCTTATTGAATACATTTCCCTCACAAGACAAGCTTGAGTTTTGATATCTTGCATTTATTACACAGCTTTTCAGAATGTTCCAAAAAGTTCAGTTGATCGCGCCGGGGTCCTCATGTGTTCGTCCAATCGGTATTTGTATTACATTATCCGTTACATATGTGGTGGTGGTGGGGTGGGGGGGGGGGGGGGTGTGTGTGTGTGTGTGTGGGGGGGGGGGCTCTCAGGCTTATTCTGCGGGGGGGCCTCATGTGTTTCCGTTACGGGCCTGCTTGCAGGATGACTTCATCGCAAGCGCCCCTTGTGCACTTACACCGAGGCGCCTGTTCGAACCAGCGTAGAGGTACAAGCGCGCACAAACGTAGCCTACGTCATCAGTCCACTTATTAGGTTACTTGTTGACTACCTTATATATATTTAGAAGTATAGCAATGATGTAAGCTTGTATGATTTTGACAGTAGCCTACATATAATTGACCGTTGTTATTCTTCGTAGTGAAGTGTCGGCTTTTCTTCGGGGGGGCGGGGGGGATGTAGTTTCAAAGGCCTGTGTGTACGCGCACGCAGGCGGCCGTCGTGCTTGCCTGCGCTTTGCTGTCCTCTGCTGTTGGGACGTCGATGATGCTGAGGAGAGCGGCGCACTGGTGAATTTTTATGAGCCGCCACCGCAGTTCGTAAGATATGTGATGATGGATCATATAAATCGTATTTCATTGCTAGGACGGCCATAACGACAGCGGACAGCGCGCGAATTTATCAAAGGTGAGAATGCAGTGATGAGTCACGGAGGAAATACCCTCCTTATTCACCCTGGACCCCTTATCTTCTTCATCTGATGCCAATGATGAAGCTGTAACGCAACCTGCGTGATTTTCTTGTGGTAAGCCTAATTGCTATAAATCCGCACGTTTAAATACAACAAACCTTAAAGCGGCCACCAAAAACACTTCAAAATTGCGATTTCAAAGGTTTTAACAAACGGTAGGATATTTCATATAAAAATGCACGACACATCATTCATCTTGCGGAAATAAGGTAAATAGGGAGTTAAACCAGCAATATGGCCGCGTTTGGTGTACGGTTAAAGAGTGAGAGTGAAAAGTATTGTGGTGAAGAAACAATTGTAAACCGACCATGGGTCAGTGACATGGTTAAGTGGACGATGTGTAACCATCCTTGTCTACCGCAGTAGCCGAGTCCTTATGTTGAGACTCGCGTCAAATGATGTTGTCATTACCTCGAGAAGGTGCGGTTAATATGCACCTTGCAACATTGTGGGCCTAGTAAAATTACAAACCACGGTTACGCACGGCATCTCATAGCTTTGATTTAGAAATTCATGATTTGATACTATGATTATCATGATGTCATAGGAGTACCCGAGGAATACCCACGCGCTAAAGGAGGCAGTGTAGGCTAAATCGCACTCGATAAAGTGTGGCGTTCTTCCTGTTTTTGATGGATGCAATTGATATTTTCAGTTGATAAGAATTTCGAGATTAAATCAAGAGGATGACCTATGCTGGCGGAAACTATGTGTTGGATGATGATCACGTTGACATCATCCCAGCTATGCCTTGGCTTCATGACATATAACTGTTTTATTCTGCAAAATCCTATTGGTTATTGGTGTGAGGGGAGTATCTTAGTGACATTAATTGGGATCACTTCAATATACAAAATATGAATTAATGTTGAACTAGCTTGTGTATGTTTAGTTACTCTGTTCACAACTATGTTGTCATCATATGATACAAATATTTCAAAATATTTAGTTTCCCAGTTCTGGGCATTGTAAATGTTGTTTTGTGTTTCCTCATATGGGACTTACATTTTGCATATGAGCTGTTATTTACTCAATAACATGAACGTTACAATTGAACAATGTAGCCAGTCTGCTTATCAGTCCTGAATAGAGCGTTTTCCAAGCAGGCGCTCCATGAATAAAGAAGACACTGCAATCTCGCTACATCTATGAAAGGGGGGGGGGGGGTCATGTCATTAGAGTTCCTCAGGGTAACAACCTCGGCTACACTGCACACGCTCCGTTAGTCAGCTGATGCATATCCTTCATTCCACTCTTCTTTATCCCATAGCCAAAGTGTGCTGCGCAGACTGACAGACAGACAGACAGACAGACAGACAGACAGACAGATAGACAGATAGACAGATAGACAGACAGACAGACAGACAGACAGACAGACAGACAGACAGACAGACACAGACAGGCAGGCAGGCAGGCAGGCAGGCAGGCAGGCAGGCAGGCAGGCAACCAGACAGGCATAAAGACAGACAGGCAGAGAGACAGACAGGCAGAGAGACAGACAGGCAGAGAGACAGGCAGGCACAAAAGAAGATAAACAGATAGACAATCAAGCAGGGAGACAGGCAGGCAGGCATACTGATACACAAACAGCCAGCCCGACAGACAGACAGACACCCAGCAAGCAGACAGTCAGGCAGGCAGGCAGGCAGGCAGAGGCTACAAGACTGCCTGGCCTATCTGTGCCACACAGGTTTGACCACTCATTAGATGGCTCTAATACGCTCTGTGGCTATCATTACTGAGCTTCCTGGTGCGGTGAGCGAACTGGACCCTTTCAGGGCCGGAAGTCATGTGGAATTATCCTGCTCACAGAGCACAGGAAGTGTTACCCTTCAGAACGCACTTTCTCTCCTAAATGAAGGCAATAAAAAGACACATTTTAACTAGGATGGATAAAACACTTAAAGAGTGAGTGTTAATTACTTATTCAAAAAACTGACTTTATTAAGGCACAAAGGACTACAGCTTATCTTTAAATTGTTATGGAGACGTAGGGCATTAGGGAGAAACTGTCTCAATGTGTGTTCTCTACAGGGCAAGGCTACCTCGTATGGTTCACTAGATTTGAAGTTCATCCAGCGGCAGGTAATTATCGCCTTCTATAGACGTATAACATCTAAGACCAATTTTTACATTTGTCATTTTATTAATCAGGCACATGCTTTTATCCAAAGCGACATACAAAGAGTGCGTATAGAAAGTACAGAAGAAAAGCAAGGATCAGACATGCATCATTTGAACAGTATTTTGATGGTTGGTCGAGGAACGATTTATATTTAATATCCGTTGGAATTGATTTTAAGTCAAGGAGACATATGTAACGTGAACTGATTGCAAGACTAGTCTTTTTCTGTTCATTTTCCTATACTCTCACCTATTGTGTGACAAGCTTCCAGACAAGTGCATAATCAATACATGAATATTTGATGATTGATTCTATGCATGTATCTTCACATTTAGTCAGCACTTCCTGTGACGATGCTGTCCTTCCAGTAGTGTTAGCGTTCTTCCAGTAATGTGGTCGTTATGACACAGTAAGTCAGACAGGAAGTCACGCTGATGATTTCCTCTGCTTCAGGATGATCGAGGAGGGCAGCAAACGAGGCAAGGCCATGGTGGAGAAGAGACAGCTCTTCATGGAGATGCGTGAGTGGAGCTGACTGAGATGAACTACCCAGACTGCTCTCTGCCTCAGCCATGGCTCTCTACCCTGACTCCTCTCTGCCTCAGCAATGCCTCTCTCTACCCTGACTCCTCTCTGCCTCAGCAATGCCTCTCTCCACCCTGACTTCTCTTTGCCTCAGCAATGCCTCTCTCCACCCTGAATCCTCTCTTTCTCAGCAATGCCTCTCTCTCTACCCAGAGGTCCATGCTGCCTCTCTCTACCCTGACTCCTCTCTGCCTCTCTCTACCCTGACTCCTCTCTGCCTCTGTACCCTGACTCCTCTCTGCCTCTCTCCACCCTGAATCCTCTCTGCCTCAGCAATGCCTCTCTCTCTACCCAGAGGTCCACGCTGCCTCTCTCTACCCTGACTCCTCTCTGCCTCTCTCTACCCTGACTCCTCTCTGCCTCTCTCTACCCTGACTCCTCTCTGCCTCTGTACCCTGACTCCTCTCTGCCTCTGTACCCTGACTCCTCTCTGCCTCTCTCTACCCTGACTCCTCTCTGCCTCTCTCTACCCTGACTCCTCTCTGTCCACACATCTCTGTAGCTCTAGTTTTGGGCAGTGACAATGAAAACTACATCTCCCTTCTGTATACATTTTCTTTATTTTACACAAAATCCAAACATACACTACACAGTTACAGTATATGATCTCACAAGTACTCTTGTTGTTTTTGTTGTTTTACTACATAATGTGGATTCATCTTTGAGGGTATTCTTCATTTACGACTAAGCGTTTTCTATATCCTTACAGAGGACTAATCTAGTCTTTTGATTTTGATCAGGGGCACAAAACTTTGACGTGATCAGACTGTCAACCTATAGGACTGCTTGTAAACTCCGATTTGTGCAGAAGAGGTGCAACCGTGAGTACAGCTGAATTTTTTATTCCCCCTGACAGGAAATCTCTTTCAATTTACCATTGGGTACTGTTAGTTGATGGATTATTTGTGCAATTGATTGAATGATTGATTAATTGGTTACTCCATGGTTTGACTGATCGGTTGATTGGTTCATTGATTGGTTGGTTGATTTGTGGTTGGTTGTTGGTTGGTTTGTTATTGTTTGGGTGGTTGTTTATTTGTTGGTGAGTTGACCAACTATCATTTCCCATCAGTTCACCTTGTGGACGTGTGGAACATGATCGAAGCCTTCCGAGACAATGGGCTGAACACACTAGACCACACCGCAGAGATCAACGTCTCCCGCTTGGAGACCATCCTGTCATCCATCTACTACCAGCTGAACAAGCGCCTGCCCACCACACACCAAATCAACGTGGAGCAGTCCATAGGCCTGCTGCTGAACTTCATGGTGGCTACCTATGACAGGTACATTCCACCAGTCCTGTCACGGAAATGTGGACTTTGATGCCGATACCAAGTATCACGTTGCACAATGCTGAAACTATGTTTAAGATTTCGTTTTAAAAAGAGGTAACTTGACAGAGTCATTTTTGTTTTCAGTTGGAACCTTTTTTGTGGCCATTGCTAATCGATGCCTCTCATCTGCTTTGGCCCCTTGGCTCACACACACAGCACGGGCTTGACGTCACACACAGACCCTCTTGTCTTAAAGACACAGACCAGCCTTTATTGATACTGGACTACAGTCAGTTTCGATGCATAAAAGTACAGTTTTCTTTCCTAAAATGCCAGTATGGTCCCGCTGCAAAAAAATCCTCGGTATGGTACCAGTACCTGTTTACCATGAAACACTCGTTTTTACCTTCTTGGCATCGCCAGAACAAAAAAGTGCATTAGTCTGGAACCTCTCATTTCATTTTTGACTTCCAATGGATGTTATCATCGGGTGCCAATCAAAAGGCCTCAGGACACTTTTGGATATAATGACATAGATAAAAACCAGTCAGAGCAATGAAAAGTCATCTTGGTTGTTTATGAAAATGCGTCAACTTTGCTATTCTGTACAGTCATCGTGATTGGCCTGGCACCTACAATGTCGGACAGAAACCTGTTTGAATGGGAGGTTAGCCAGACCCATCTGCCTGAGAAAATAAAACATGAGCTGGCAGACTGGTCTGGTTCCAGGCTAAGTGTTTATATAGCGTGACACATTTCCACTCAACAGAGTGAACTTAAGTCTAACCTAACCATTCTAATGGTGTTTAGTACATCTATGATCATTTCATTTAAGGAATTTGTCAAAATAGATCAGGAGAAAGTGTGTCACTTAATCAGTATACATTTATTTATCACCAGCACAGACAGGATGGAGATAGGGAGGCCAAAGCAGAGTGACTGAATAGATTCAGATTGTTTGTTGTCTTCTTTTTGATGTGTCAGTTCTCTTTATACTTGTTTAAATAGGAGAGGTTGGGAGGACCAAAACGTTTAAGTCGTGAAAGTTGTTATTCACCTTAACCTGGTCACGCAACAGTTAGTCAGAGAATCTATACTATCATTCATATCCATACCATCATCAAGAGAAATCCTTCATATGAACTGTGTTTCACTTATTTTACAGTGAAGGTCACGGGAAACTGACTGTGTTCTCTATGAAGTCCATGTTGGCTACCATGTGTGGAGGGAAAATAGTAGACAAGCTACGCTGTAAGTATACTTTCTTTTGGGTGCATTTCAGATGTGTATTATGTGTACTACAAGCACTCCTGTTCAGTAGTACCTGGTGGACCTTTAGGATCTTAGATTCCAGGTCTTGGCTGAAGCATTATCTTGAATACATTATTTAGTGGTCTCTTTGCAGTTGCTTAAACTATCCACAACAGGGTGCTGTTGAGGCATTTATGTCAATAAATAAACTTACATTCACCTGAAACTACAGTCACCTGTGTTGAGCTGTTTGTCACAAGGTTCGTCCCTGCAAAATATTGACATAAATGTAGTTAATATTTTCCATCTGTTGTTAACTCTAGTTTATCTACTCTTTTAAACAGTGTGAGATTATAAACCATCACCACTAGTCTCCTGTTAATTTAGCGGAAGATTTTATCCAAAGCGAGTGGGAGGGAGATTCGAACCAGGGACCCCTTGACCTGCTGTGAACTGGTCCACGGGCGGATTGCAACTGTCTGCCTTTTGTATCTCAGACGTGTTCTCCCAGATCTCGGACTCCAGTGGGGTGATGGTGTTCGCAAAGTTCGACCAGTTCCTGCGGGAGGTGCTGAAGCTTCCCACGGCCGTGTTCGAGGGGCCGTCGTTCGGCTACACCGAGCACTCCGTACGCACATGCTTCCCCCAGCAGGTGACACAACCCCTGTGTGTGTGTGTGTGTGTGTGTGTGCATACGTTGACTGAAAGTCAAGCTGAAATTCATGTATTTTTAACCCTTTTAGATTACATCCCGGTCATTATGTAAACCTATTTAACGAAAGACATTGAAAAAAAAGACAAAGTCTGTATTTTTTCTCAGTTTTTTTACTTCCTGTAAAACTAAATATGATAGGTGCTTAAGTAAGCTTGTACTAACTAATTTCAACCAATAATATCATGACATCCACCCATCAACCACTCTTCAACTTTTAGCGGCATAGATATAAGATATAAGTTACCAAATTCCTACCAGCATTATGTACTGTCTATCTATCCTGTTTCACGTGAAGTACGTCACAATATGAAATTGAGACACTTCCAAAATTCATTTTGGAATTTCATCATGAATTTAATTTATCTAATTCAGTCAATGAACAGATGTACAATTTCGGTTCAGATTGCAATTTGTTTACAGTGAAGGAGAGAGGAAGGTCTTCACAGAGGCTTACAGACATGGCTTGACTGTGTCAGGGCATAGTTTCTTTGTTTCCAGATCGTTTCAACAAAGCTTCCGGCGGATGGCGTCTGTATCTTGTCTCACTAAGCCCATGTGTGTGTGTTTGTCTCTAGAAGAAGATCCTACTGAACACGTTTTTGGATGTGTTAATGGCCGACCCCCCTCCACAGTGCCTAGTGTGGCTACCTCTCATGCACCGACTGGCTAATGTTGAAAATGGTAAGACGATACCACAAGACCTCTCTTCAGGGCATGCTCATGATAGCTTTACTAATATAATAACAACATATATTTTTATTCCTTTTTTTTGTTTGTTCAATTCTATTTTCCTGTTGCTTTTTTTCTTTTCTTTCATCAAGTCTTCCATCCAGTGGAATGTTCCTACTGCCGGAGTGAGAGCATGATGGGTTTCCGGTACCGCTGCCAACAGTGCCATGGTTACCAACTCTGCCAGAGCTGCTTCTGGCGTGGCCATGCCAACGGTCCCCATAGCAACCAGCACCAGATGAAGGAGCACTCTTCCTGGGTATGTTTAGCAGCACGCTCCACATACAGCACTCACACCGATACCGCTACACACTGTGTGTGTGTGTGTGAGAGAGAGAGAGAGAGAGAGAGAGAGAGTGTGGGTGTGGGTGTGTGTGTGAGAGAGAGAGAGAGAGAGAGAGAGAGAGAGAGACGGGTCTCTTATGCGGTTTCAGGTCCCTCGGTCAATTTGACGAAGCAGTCTGTCTCCCTGGTTCTCTCAGTATTAGAGAGAGAGTGTGTGGGTGTGTGTGTGTGTGTGAGAGAGAGAGAGAGAGAGAGAGAGAGAGAGAGAGAGAGAGAGAGAGAGAGAGAGAGAGAGAGAGAGAGAGAGAGAGAGAGAGAGAGAGAGAGTGTGAGAAAAAGCTGTGTGTGTGAGAGAGGGTGTGATTGTGTCTATGTACCGGCATGCTAGTTGACCACCAGTGTGAAGTCTTCTTGGAATTTAAGACTTTCTCTGGAACAGATTTCGTGGGGGTTTATTCATTTACTCAGCAGATAAAATAGTATTGATTGAATTGTCAGCGGTTTTCACTGCAGTGTCATTATCCCACTGCTCAATAAGTGTGTTTCAAATTGAAGCAAGGGACCAGATTGCTGTGGTCGCTCACCCAATCCCACACCCGCACAGCGCTCCACAGATAAGCATGATTATGTGGGGGCATCATGACAGCAATAAAATGGCAGAGTGTACAGTACATAAACTGGAAAACTGTCAGGACAAAGAAGTAAATTAAAAGATATGTGCTTGGCAATATTTTGAGTCTTATTTTCCAAACGATGTATGTATCATACTATGCTATATAAATTGAGATTCATGCATTTTAAGGCCAAACTCAAAAAAGGAATTACCTCTGGATAATGACAGTTGGTGAATTAGTTCCATAATCTCTTGACCAAAACACTGCATAGGAACGGTGTTAGGTGACGGTGGCCATTTTGTCTCGGTGTCTCTTGTAGAAGTCTCCAGCTAAGAAGCTGAGCCACGCCATCAGCAAGTCTCTTGGGTGTGTCCCCATCGGCGAGCCCCCCCACCCTGTGTTCCCTGAGCAGGCGGAGAGACCCCAGGACCAGCCCCACACCATGTACGTACCACACACCTCACTTCACTCACCATGTATGTACCACACACCTCACACACCATGTATGTACCACACACACCTCACACACCATGTACATACCACACACACCTCACTTCACTCACCATGTACGTACCACACACCTCACACACCATGTATGTACCACACACACCTCACACACCATGTACGTACCACACACACCTCACACACCATGTACATACCACACACACCTCACATCTCACTCACCATGTACGTACCACACACCTCACACACCATGTATGTACCACACACACCTTACACACCATGTACGTACCACACACACCTCACACACCATGTACGTACCACACACACCTCACATCTCACACACCATGTACGTACCACACACACACCTCACCTCACACACCATGTACCAACCACACACCTCACACCTCACACACCATGTACCAACCACACACCTCAAACCTCACACACCATGTACGTACCACACACACCTCACATCTCACACACCATGTACCAACCACACACCTCACACACCATGTACGTACCTCACACACCTCACACACCATGTACCAACCACACACACTTCACCTCACACACCATGTACATACCACACACACCTCACACACCATGTCGTACCACACACACCTCACATCTCACACACCATGTACGTACCACACACACCTCACATCTCACTCACCATGTACGTACCACACACACCTCACCTCACCTCACACACCATGTACCAACCACACACCTCACCTCACACACCATGTGCCTACCACACACCACACACATCACCTCATTCCACATGGCAAAAATAAAGAAATAAATGCATAGAATGTATCTGCATTAATCATTTATATTATTTATTTTTATAAATTGTACATTCATTTGTAGATTTCCAGCTGAAACTATAATATTTCAGTTTGTATAAATGAATAAAGGGAAGCATCTGAGCAACATCTCAGATGTGTCCACTGACATTAAACGTCCAGTTGGCTGAGAAACAACTACACAGGAAATCCCCCTTGCCTCGCTGTGGTCAGACAACATGCATGTCCATCTATGTGCTTCTGTAAATGTGTTGTTGTAAGTGATACTGAGTTAGATCAGATAGACCAACATTCTCATACAAGCCATACAGTAGGCCAACCAACAGCAGCGCTCATCAAATACATCCACTAGAGGAGAAACTAGTCAGCTAACACCTAGACCGGAAGCTCATTGGATAAAAAAAGTTAATTTATTTAAACATGGGAGCTTTTTAACTAGGTGTATGTCTATAAACACAGATAAAAAAAGCTATTGCAAAATTCACATCAATAAGCAAACAGCCAGTACACGCACACACACGCACACGTGCATTGGAGATTAAAACCCTCTAGTCTTCAGCAAACTGCTCGGACCGCATCCCCCATAAACCCCTCTTCCGAAACCACACACTATCATTTGATGAGGTATGGGTGAACTGTGTGAGGTTTCCTGTTTCCCCGTCTAGTAAATGCTACTCTAAACTGCTTCTGCGAAGCAGTGATGAAGCCTTATGGGAGAAACATTTTACTCCATGCTGAAGTGAAGCTGTGAATTTTGCATTGAGATGAATGGAAAATGTAGGTTACTGCAAACACACTGTCCGCAGCTATGTTTTTTCAGATCGTCGAAGGTCTAGGAGACTAGATTAGTCAGTGCAGTATATGTAGCATAAAATTGCATTATATGCATAGATTAATAATGATTTAAACAACATATTCTAAATCTGGCATTGTTTCCATATGAATCTTATGCCAGCCCCCCTCCAGTATCTTCAATAAGCTGTAAACCGTGTCTGCGCTGGACGTTGATTGGCTGTGACAAGCTCGGCTTCATGTGCACAGGCCAGAATTTCAAGCGAGTTCTTTTGAGACTCCGGGCTCTTGTTTAGGCTGGGGTTCATGGCGCACGGTCAGACAGCTTTCAGCCCAGGACACCTTGTGAGCTCATGGTGTTTTACTTTCAGACATCTCTTGAGGGCCCAGATGGGTAAAGTTCTAGTTTCACGCTCTCTTTGGCATTTAGACCATGGCTGGATAGTGTGTAGCCAGAAGCTTTTGTGACGATTCGCTAGCTGGTGGTACTAGATCAGTCACCAAATACGTTCCCCGGGTGCAGGACAGCATAAAGGAGACTCAGAGACGGTACATGCGGGTTCGATATTGGTTGTATTGTTTTTCTCCCGATCAGTGACGACAGACCACAGTAGGCACCCCGCTGCACTCGGCATTCAGAAAGCAAAGAAAAAAATCAAATTTACGTCAAAGCAAAATCCTTTCTAAAAGAAACTACAGCTGATCTTTCAGCCTCCGTTAGCACAGGTATTCCACTTCCTTGCGTGCTCCGCGGTCCTCCTTCACCTCTCTCTCCCGTTCGCCTAATCGGGGCCTTTTTAAAGAAAACACAATCAAGGTTTATTCATTACACCTGGTTGCTTAATTGGGTCGTTTGGGTGTCCTTGGGCCTACCTCCCAGGCGAGGTACCCACAGACCCATTATGCCACCCGAACCCTCACACTTTGTTATGGCTGGCTGTCTTGGAGTCTAATGTTAGCCCCTTGTTTTTTCAATGTGTCTCTGTTGTGATGTCTTAGTCTGTGATGCAAGATTTACCATAATACCACTTCCTGTCATCTGCTCTTTACTTGAACCGTAGTTATTTAGTGTTTTGCCTCTGAAGCTCAGATGTTTGTTTTGAATGCTTAATCAGATGAACATAAATGCAGCGAATGACTCTTGTAGAAATAATCAGCGTTCTGATTCTGGTTTTCTATCTTTTGTAATATAACTCATTTCATTACAGCAGGGAGGATAATGATGATGATGATTTTGTTTTCCTCAGGTTTGCTAGGATGGCAGAATTTAAATTAAAATCCTCAAAGCAATGCCAAATTCTGTCAAGCATGTGATGCAGGGAGGACCAACGACATAGAGTAAACTACAGTTTAATTTAGTGTTGTTAATCTGAAATTAAACACTTAATTTGATCCACAAGAACCTTGCGACAGTCGATAAGGAAATTCCTCAGCAGACATAATTTCCTGTACATTGGCAAACACTGCCTGAATATCAAACTAGCATCAGTATTGCACAGACAGTTCCCAATCAGAGTCAGTTTGTCAGTGTTTGAGTCCTCCGCGCCCTGCCGCCCCGCCCAGCACTGGCAGAATCGTGACCCAGGACGGATGTCCTTCAGCGGGGTGTCGCAGGTCTGTCTGACGGCTGTTATCCGCTCCTGGAGCTGGCTGAGTGGGCTTGGCAGAATCAGGGGAAAGCATCAAGGTTAATCACACTCCTAAGCCGAGGAGACAGCCAAGAGTCCTAGTCGACTGAGAGCCCCTCTCTCTCTCTCTCTCTCTCTCTCTCTCTCTGTGTCTCTCTCTCTCTCTGTCTCTCTCTGTCTCTCTCTTCTCCGGGAGCGCATGGCATCTCAGACGGAGCTCTTAAAATGTTTATCTGTGTCTAAAAGCAAACAAGGGAGCAGTAAAGTACTCCAGATCTTCTCAACCAGTCAGTTCTATTCCAGGAGATTTGTACACAGAATCTCAGTTGTGGTTCTCTGAGGCATGGTCTGTCTTTCTGTTTTTGCAACGGATTCGGGTTGCTGTCCTTACTGTGAGTGACAGACAACAAACCCTATAGAGGAATGACTCAAGATCTCTATACTGAGGTATTATAGTAGAACCTTTACATTCACAGCATGCATCACCCCCAAACTTTATAAACTGTTAATCTGTATTACACCTTGGCACCTTCTCCAGGTCCAGTCAGATTTCATTTGTGGCATAAAAGAAATGCGTACCGTAAAACAAAAGTGTGCTGTATTTTGTTTTTCTGGATGATCCACGATTCGTCAGGTTTCTGGGCAAGGAGAGAGAACGGGGGCGACCATCACAAGGAAGTCAGGAGGCTTCATGGCTTTATGTTTTTTATTGTATTTATGTCTGGGCACCCAGTGATCAAATGCAGTCATGCAAATAGTACTGTCGGAAATAGAATGAGGAGAGGCTGGGTAGTGGATGGGATTTCATCAGACCCCCCCCCCCCCCCCCCCCCCCCCACCCAGTTCTCCTGAACGAACAGCAGGGGACATTAGGAGGCTCTGCACGTGGTTCCTACAGGGCTCAGCACGATCTTGAGCGCCTAAATGTTGTGTCTTTTTCTTTCCTGTTGGACCTCCCAGGTAGCATTATGTGTAGAGCGGCAATACGGGGAGCGCAGAGAGACAGGGAGATGTCAGACAGAGAGAGATGCAGACAGGCAGACAGACAAACAGACAGACATACATACAGGAAGATGTCAGGCAGGCAGGGAGATATAACAGACAGAGAGAGATGCAGACAGGCAGACAGACTGACAGACAAACAGACAGGAAGATGTCAGGAAGACGGGGAGATATAACAGACAAAGAGAGATGCAGACAGACAGACAGAAAGACAGGAAGATGTCAGGCAGGCAGGCAGGCAGACAGACAGAAAGACGGGAATATGTCAGTCAGACTAACAGACAGACAAACAGGCAGGGAGATGTAGCAGACAGACAGAGATGCAGAAAGGCAGACAGACAGACAGAGAGACAGACAGGAAGATGGCAGACAGACAGGAAGATGCTGACAGACAGGAAGATGGCAGAGAGACAGGGAGATGACAGACAGAGACAAGTCAGCAAGATTAGTGGTAGTTCCCGCGACGTCTGAGTGCAGCTCTATTTCTTCCCCAAAGTTGTGACATTTATCAACTTGTGCTGAGGCCCACCAGGCATCAGACAGTGTTAGTTATCATGAGACATGACACGTGTGGAGACCCAGAGAGAAGAGGATGGGGTCTGGGCACGCTGCCGACAAAACACGAAAATAAACAGTTGTGTCATTACATAACACCCTCAACCCTTCTGCTTTTGACTGTGCTTAACGTGCCAGAGATGAGGATAGTGAGTGAAATGTACAGTATGTTACATAACCCACTGTGGATAAGTGTGCTGGAGTGAAATTATGGAAATGGGATTCTGAGGTGGCTGCGTGCTTCTGTCTCATGGGACACTTGAGGGAAATAATAAAACACATTGATGTTTTATTATTAGGGAAGAGGGGAATAGGGGTGTGTGGATCAGGCGGAAAAAGGGAGAGAGAGAGAGAGAGAGTCTCTGTCGTCATCCAGTCATGTGACTGGAGCGTTCCCTAGGAGACGGCAGCAGTGTAGTACATTGAGATGCTCTGAGGCGGACCAGAGCGCAGAAGGCATCTGGCCGGAGCAGTGCGTGGATGTATCTGGCTGTCCACTCTGGTGCTTTCCACCCTGCAGGAGGTGAGTGAGATCTGCCCCCTCTCCCTCTCTCTCTGCCTGGGCCTTCTCCTCTGGCTCCAGGACAGCTGAGGTGATGCAGAGCATGCAGGAAATAGGATGTTGGATAGGTGTTGATGTTTTTGTATTGGTTTGTCTATGTGACAGTATGAAACAGACTGTCGGATTGATTTGTAGATTTGTTTCTGTTTTGATCATGTAATACTGTCTTCATGAGAGATCCAGTTGTGCATTTTCAGGTGTGTGTAGACTATAGAGATAATATGCTGATCTCAATGTTTCTTCTTTATTAGTTGGGAAATACTAATAATGTTGGAATGGTAATGAAAAACATGAGAAACAAACCCTGGTTTATTCCACCAAAGAGAGAGAGAGAGAGAAAGAGAGAGAGACTGTGGGACTGTTAGATGATGTCTAGTTCTGTTTGTCAGTTCTAATACATTCTGCTTTGAAGTTGGACAACCTGAGCTGTGCACAGCCCGACACACAGATCAACTAATGAGATCTGTGCTTCTTCCCAGACACAGTCAGACAGAGGCAGGGATAGACAGAGAGGCAGACAGACAGAGGCAGGGATAGACAGAGAGGCAGACAGACAGAGGCAGGGATAGACAGAGAGGCAGACAGACAGAGGCAGGGATAAAAGCAGAGGCTGGGACACAGACAGATGAGGAGTCACAGACAGAACAAGAGGCAGAGTTACAAACTCACGGAGGCAGAGGCCGAGACAAGACTGAAATAAACAAATAAACAGAGACAGAGATACAGACAGAGGCAGAATATAGGTAGCAGAAACAGAATAACAGAAAGACAGGTAGACACATAGATTGAGACAGAGGTAGAATGGAGGCTGAACAGTGTCAGAGACAAAGACACTGAAAGAGACATAACAGACAGAAGCAGGGACACTGACAGATGCACAGCCAGAGGCAGAGCCAAAGACAGAACAGAAAGAGGCAGAGACACTGACAGATGCAGAACAGAGACAGAGACAGAACAGACAGAGGCAGGGACACTGCCAGAAGCAGAGCAGAGGCAGAGACAGAGACAGATGCAGAACAGAGGCAGAGCCAGTGGCAGAACAGAAAGAGGCAGAGGCAGGGACACTGACAGATGCAGAACAGAGCCAGAGGCAGAGCCAGAGGCAAAGACACTGACAGAGGCAGAAGAGAGCCAGAGCCAGAGGCAGAGCAGACAGAGGCAAAGGCAGAACAGACAGAGGCAGAGACAGGGACACTGACAGATGCAGAACAGAGGCAGAGGCAGAGCAGGCAGAGGTAGAGCAGACCGAGGCAGAGACAGGGAAACTGACAGAGGCAGAACAGAGGCAGAGCCAGCAGCAGTGGAAGCTTTGATGCTGAAGCCAAATGAAGCCAAGATCTCTGTTTACTTTCCTAAACCATCTGCAAAGTCACCTTTAGTAGTTCCTCTGCCTCTTCATCTTTAATTACATTTCTGGTCTGCTTTTTGTTCCTCTTGCTCATTTTAATCAGCTTTGAGCTAATAGCATTAAAAAACGCCAACGCCACAAATGGACTTTTGCCTGCCTCCCTGGCGGCATTGCAGTCTCCCACGGAGCGTGCAGATGTGTTGTGGGACCACATTAGGAGGGCTCCCCTCGGCTCAGCCGTCAGGGTTTCTGATTCATGAAAATATAATGTCCCTGTTCCTTGGTGGCATGACTGTACATTGCAGCATAGGACTGTGACAAGGCTGTGTAGGACTGTGACAGGGCTGTGTAGGACTGTGACAGGGCTGTGTAGGACTGTGACAGGGCTGTGTAGGACTGTGACAGGGCTGTGTAGGACTGTGACAGGGCTGTGTAGGACTGTGACAGGATTGTGTAAGGCTGTGACAGGATTGTGTAGGGCTGTGTAGGACTGTGTAGGACTGTGACAGGGCTGTGTAGGACTGTGACAGGATTGTGTAAGGCTGTGACAGGATTGTGTAGGGCTGTGTAGGACTGTGTAGGACTGTGACAGGGCTGTGTAGGACTGTGACAGGATTGTGTAAGGCTGTGACAGGATTGTGTAGGGCTGTGTAGGACTGTGTAGGGCTGTGTAGGACTGTGTAGGACTGTGACAGGATTGTGTAGGACTGTGACAGGATTGTGTAGGGCTGTGACAGGATTGTGTAGGGCTGTGTAGGACTGTGTAGGACTGTGACAGGATTGTGTAGGACTGTGACAGGATTGTGTAGGGCTGTGTAGGACTGTGTAGGGCTGTGTAGGACTGTGACAGGATTGTGTAGGGCTGTGTAGGACTGTGACAGGATTGTGTAGGACTGTGACAGGATTGTGTAGGACTGTGACAGGATTGTGTAGGGCTGTGTAGGACTATGACAGGGCTGTGTAGGACTGTGACAGGATTGTGTAGGACCATGTAGGACTGTGTAGGGCTGTGTAGGACTGTGACATGGTTGTGTAGCGCTCTTTAGGACCGTGTAGGCCTGTGTAGGCCTGTGTAGGACTGTGTAGGGCTGAGTAGGGCTGAGTAGGGGTATGACATATACATGTCAATACATGGTTATGCAGTTTAGTATTAAAGACCTCTAATCTTGTGTTTTTAGTCAGCCGAAGCCAGTGGCCAACAACATGAACGACACTATGCTCATGTCCTCTGGGGCACCTACTCCTACCAAAAGGTAAGTGCCCTTAAGTATAGCTGTCCATCACCAACTGAGTCTCTACAGAATGGTACTTACATTAAACAGTTATTAAACTCCACTGTCATAGCTTTAATGCTAACCAGTTACAGAGCACTAACAGTTACTGTTTTTTAAGTAGCACAACACTGCAGTGTAGTCATCTACTTTATGTATTGAAATTCAACAAGCTTACAAATTACATCAAATTAAACGACCAAAGCAATTATATTCCGATCTCTACTCCATTATGATCTGCGACACGTTTTTGCATTAGAGCACGCCCCAGTGAGTGTGCCAGGGAAGGAAAAATACATTGTGTTGTCTAACGTTGAGGGCTCTTTTGACTAATGGACAGTGATTTTTACGTTGAGCCATATAAACAGATCACTAAGAACTCCCCCCAGTCAGTTAAAGGCCATGTTCATTTTACTCCTCTCTGTGTTAATGAAGCAGATCATAGGGACATTATAGTTCTGGATTGTTTCAAAATCATTTATAATGCAATCTTCCATGCTAAATCACCCATCCGTTCACTGAATAACATCTAGTTGACGGTGTCACTGTGTCAGCTCAATATTGACCATGTCAGTGAGCTGACGCTGCTCTCCAGTGGATCACTTGTGTTATCGGTAATCTTTGCAGAGAAAGAGAGGCTTGTCCGGTGTGTGCCTAGAGGTGTGGTATAAAGTGGTGTGTGTAATGTGTGTGTGTGTGGCTGTGTTATAAAGTGGTGTGTGTAATGTGTGTGTGTGGTTGTGTTAGAAATAGTTGTGTGTCCTGTGTGTGTGTGTGGCTGTGTTATATCGTGTTGTGTGTCCTGTGTGTGTGTGTGGCTGTGTTATATAGTGTTGTGTGTCCTGTGTGTGTGTGTGGCTGTGTTATAAAGTGTTGTGTGTGTGTGTGTGTGTGGCTGTATGTCAGGGGAGTCAGGTGGCTGAGCGGTGAGGGAATCGGGCTAGTAATCCGAAGGTTGCCAGTTCGATTCCCGGTCATGCCAACTGACGTTGTGTCCTTGGGCAAGGCACTTCACCCTACTTGCCTCGGGGGAATGTCCCTGTACTTACTGTAAGTCGCTCTGGATAAAAGCGTCTGCTAAATGACTAAATGTAAAAATGTAAAATGTAAATGTATGTCATATAGAGTTGAGATGGTATCCCAGGGCAGCAGAGAAGTAGGCATCCGATGCCCCAGTCCTGTACATGTGCCCGATGGAAGCAGCGCAGGATGGGAGCCAGGCTAAATGAAGACGATTCGTAATAGAGCTTTGCAACCAAAAACTCCTGTGGCTGTCGTCACTGTGTGGTGACAGGATCGAGCAGAGCGGTCGCGTGTCATAGGAAAGATCGTATCCATGTTGACCACCGATATAATATCAACACAACTCTCAATATGGCACCTTGCAGGCAAACACCCTGTGCTCCTCCTTGTTGTGTGGGTGTAGTAGTAAGGATCTTGTTGGGCAAAACCAGATGCCAACAACATGTCAACACAATGCCCGCCCACCCCCATCCCCCAGCCCTGGGGGGGAAGTAAACAGTGACCAGTGTTGTGTCTTCAGACCAGGGGGAGGGTCAGAAGGAGGCCGTTACACAGCAGTGCGTCTTGCTAGGAAACACTCTCCCCTTCTTGACCGCCCAGTCTAAGAACCCTGATAACCTTTCTGTTGACATTAGACTCTGTGACTCATCGCTGTTCTGGCGCTGTCATGTCATGCTCTGCTGATGACTCTGCTCCACCCCTGGGGAACGGCAGCGACAACAAATCCATGTTCCCATCCATGTTTAGGCCAGAAATCAAACGTGAACTGCTCACGCCATGTCGGTTTGATACGGTGCACAGTGTTGGAGTGGAAGTTGGTAGAAAGAACTAGGGCAAGCAGGCAAGTTACTCTGGGGTTAATGCAGAGCAAGAAGTCACTTTCTATCATAGCGCCCATGTGAGCTGACTTCCTGTCACATTAGGTTTGTAAATATGGATCTGTGTAATAACTCTTTTTCTGTTCTGCCTCTGTGTGGCTGTGACTGGCCTGGGAGTTGACAATGATGAATAATAGAAATCTCCAGGCTCCTCTCTTCTCCAGGCTCCTCTCTTCTCCTCTCTTCTCCTCTCTTCTCCAGGCTCCTCTCTTCTCCTCTCTTCTCCTCTCTTCTCCAGGCTCCTCTCTTCTCCTCTCTTCTCCTCTCTTCTCCAGGCTCATCTCTTCTCCTCTCTTCTCCAGGTTCCTCTCTTCTCCTCTCTTCTCCTCTCTTCTCCTCTCTTCTCCTCTCTTCTCCAGGCTCCTCTCTTCTCCTCTCTTCTCCAGGGTCCTCTCTTCTCCAGGCTCCTCTCTTCTCCTCTCTTCTCCTCTCTTCTCCAGGCTCCTCTCTTCTCCTCTCTTCTCCTCTCTTCTCCTCTCTTCTCCAGGCTCATCTCTTCTCCTCTCTTCTCCAGGCTCCTCTCTTCTCCTCTCTTCTCCAGGCTCCTCTCTTCTCCTCTCTTCTCCAGGCTCCTCTCTTCTCCTCTCTTCTCCAGGCTCCTCTCTTCTCCTTTCTTCTCCTCTCTTCTCCAGGCTCCTCTCCTGGCTCCTCTCTTCTCCTCTCTTCTCCTCTATTCGTAGAAACATCAGGACTTTTCATTTTTCTGAAGCATCCTCTTCCAGAACATGTGATGCAAACTCAACCCAACACAAAACGTCTGTCCGCTACTCACTGCACGACACATCTGATTGGCTAAATCCAGAGGTGGTTGTCCCGAGTCCTCCGTCTTGTGTATAGTGTACGCTGACATGTCCCCTCGCTGTCTGCAACCATCGCTCAGCTTCGCCCCAAGGACAAGGTGTCACCTCGCTATTTATGACCTGTTAGTCAGGCAGAAGTACAGCGCCAAAAGAGAAAAAAAATCCTTTGCTGCCGAGCTTGATCGTTTTTAATTTGGAGTTAACAGAGTATCGACCAAACGTCACTGGATATGAAATCTGTAGGGCGACTTCTAGGTGTGGAACTAGTTGTTTGTACGGGGGGGATTCAATAGCCCTGTCATTACTGAGTAGAGGACAATAACTTACCCTCTGCTCCCCTATTCCTCCCTAAAATACTGTGTTGAATGTCCCATTGATTGCCTTGTAACATCCTAAGGGTTGCAGTCGGACTGATGAACACACTATCTCTCTGTGTTTGTGTATTGCGGCTGGCACTCGTTAATCAGGCTGTCTGGGCCAATCAGAGGGGAGCGCTGTGATGGAAACACACCCTGGTTTTGACCCGGCCCAGGAGGGTGCTGGGAAACTGGCCCCACTGGAGATTGATTGGAGCCGGGAAAACCTCTGACAATGCGAAGACACGTAGTGGTCTAGAGATGAACGTCCCTCTGGAGAGATGGGATCTATAGGGCTCATCCTTCTTAGCCTGGCAGTGGAGGGGGGCTCTGATGTTGGATGATGAATAACTTTAGTCCCAGGCCTGAGTAGGCCGGAGACTCCCGCTGTGGTATCCGGACGGATGGTACCTGCTCAGGGCTGATTGATGCACGGGGTTTGCAGCCATATTAACTGGCTTATTAACTCCTCTCTTTGTCAGAGAGAGAGTGCTGTACTGAGAGAGCAGAGGGCAGCGCATCATCTGGGCTCTCCTTCACTCACCCTGCAGAACACTCTCTGAGGGGGAACAACATATGTCCAGTCAGCTGTTTATCCATATGCTGCACCCGACAGTGGGACAACCAAAGTCACAGACGGATTTGACCTTTGCAGTTAATGCTAAACAGTTCAAACGAGGGTTTGATACAGCCTG
This sequence comes from Osmerus mordax, assembly GCF_038355195.1. Taxonomy (NCBI): domain Eukaryota; kingdom Metazoa; phylum Chordata; class Actinopteri; order Osmeriformes; family Osmeridae; genus Osmerus; species Osmerus mordax. The sequence goes on along the minus strand of NC_090058.1, from coordinate 16,281,374 downwards.
CCGCATGAGGGCCCTTGGGAGTTTTTATTTGTTATTTTGTGTGAGGTCAGCCAACCGCAGACAGCCATTTACGCTGACATCATCAGTAGATGGTGCTCTGTAACTGAGCACCACAGACAGACACGGTCACGTTGATGCTGGCTCTGACAGGAAGTCCAGACAGAACGACAGCCAGAATGTGCAGAATGTGTTTTTCTGTGTCATTGTTATTCAACTAGGGTTTACAGGAAGGCTGCTGTAACTCCACTTACTGTATATACGTCTTTCAAAGGCATTAAAGGGTGTTTGAAATGTTTCAATTTTCTTTCAATTTTTCTTTTTCCCTTTCTTCCTCCTTATTTCCTTTTATCTCCTTCCCTCACCCTCCCTCCCTCTCTCCTTCCTCCCTCCCTCCGGGGCAGTGTGTTGGAGAGCCCCAGCAGGCTGGATGAGGAGCATCGCCTCATCGCTCGCTACGCTGCGCGCCTTGCAGCCGAAGCAGGCAACTCCACAGTGAGTGACTCCACAGTGAGTGACCCCACAGTGAGTGACTCCACAGTGAGTGACTCCACAGTGAGTGACCCCACAGTGAGTGACTCCACAGTGAGTGACTCCACAGTGAGTGACCCCACAGTGAGTGACCCCACAGTGAGTGACTCCACAGTGAGTGACCCCACAGTGAGTGACCCCACAGTGAGTGACTCCACAGTGAGTGACTCCACAGTGAGTGACTCCACAGTGAGTGACCCCACAGTGAGTGACCCCACAGTGAGTGACTCCACAGTGAGTGACTCCACAGGGAGTGACTCCACAGGGAGTGACTCCACAGTGAGTGACTCCACAGTGAGTGACTCCACAGTGAGTGACTCCACAGTGAGTGACCCCAAAGGGAGTGACTCCACAGTGAGTGACTCCACAGTGAGTGACTCCACAGTGAGTGACCCCAAAGGGAGTGACTCCACAGTGAGTGACTCCACAGTGAGTGACTCCACAGTGAGTGACTCCACAGTGAGTGACCCCAAAGGGAGTGACTCCACAGTGAGTGACTCCACAGTGAGTGACTCCACAGTGAGTGACTCCACCACTGTGACCAACGAGACGCCCCGGGCGACCGCCGACAACCTGTGCCTCACATCGAGCGATCTGACAAGACAGCGTTGTGTAACAGGACGATGGCTGAACATACAGCTGCAGTAACCTAGCTCGTTGTTCAGAGTGAAGGACAAACGAAATTGCGGCCAGGGCCCCCGTTGTTTAAGGCTGGCCATTAAAAAGTCTCCCTACGCACCAGTCATTTTGCACTAAATCATGTTTGATGTCTTCAATTTGTCTGTTCACTCCTGATTGCTTTGTCTTTCAGCAATGTCCTCCAACAGACCTGAGTTTCAACTTCGATGCCAACAAGCAGCAGAGACAGCTGATAGCCGAGCTGGAAAACAAAAACAGGTGAACCCATGTTTGAATATCGCAGTCTTGGTTTAAAACAGGGGATAGGTATAGCTCACTGGTAGAACTTGCACATCAAAAGGTCGCAGGTTCAAATCTCCCTGTACATCACTTTGGATAAAGTTTGGGCTAAATAAATACAGGACATGATATTAAAAGCAGTGTGAAAGTGAAAGTGAGATGGCTGAATGGATTCCCATTCTAAGTGGATGTTTGCTTTGAATCGTTGGTCCCTCAGGGAGATCCTCCAGGAGATCCAGAGGCTGCGGCTGGAGCACGAGCAGGCCTCCCAGCCCACGCCTGAGAAGGCCCAGCATAACCCCACCCTGCTGGCAGAGCTGCGCCTCCTCAGGTCCTCACACACACACACACACACACACACACACACACACACACACACACACACACACACACACTCTCTTACACACACTCACACACACACTCTCTCTCACACACACACATACATACACACACAGATACACACACACATATACACATCAACACACCTATACACACTCACACACACACACATAACAAACACACACACACACCTTCATAACACACATACATACATGCATAACAAACACTAATATAATCACACACACAGACACATAAGAAACATTCATAGACACATCACACACAGAAAAACACACTCATATTAAAGATCCTGTAAAGTGGAATTGAAAAAGAGTTTTAAGTTCACCACACCACAGAAGAATGTGTTATTAACTACCCATCCAAATTCGAATGAAAAAAAAAACACAGACAAGTATGTTAAATAAGGCTTTGAAATCGTGAGAAAATCAGCACTCTTCTCTGCTTGAGACTGGGGGGGCGTGTCACCTGAACGAGCTGAAGCTCCGCCTCTCGCTGAAAATGGACACTAGAGACAACAGACAGTGAGCTCTGCTGTCTGGTAGCACATTAGCTACCATTTCACCAAAATACCATCATTCTACACCGAGTAGCCTAATATAAAGTTAGCGGTCTGCACTAACTCATAGCAGAGATACCTCTGGAAATGTTTTCTAGTATAATTATAACAAGCACACAGAACTGAGTGATGAACTGCTGGCGGCGGTGGATGGTCCAGGTGAGACCGGAGGAGGAACGGCCGGGGGGGGCGATGCTCGGTACGGCTCCGCGCTGCAAGAGAAGCCGTGTGTCCCTGAACCCCGTCTGTCTCTGGTCCATGTTAAAACTATCCGCCGTGAAATGGTCACTGCAGAGGCGGCTGTTGGAGTTTATCCGAAGCTCTCCATCAGCGTGGTTCTTCACAAAATCAATCCACCTATTTTTCCTTTACTCATCAATAGGGAAATTAAATAGCGTTGCAGCGCAGCTGAAGTTCTTGCAGCCAGGGAAGATGCAGTTGTGGGTGGAGGGAGACATCCTGAAGCTAGCTAGCTAGCTGATCTAGGCTACAATAACAGTACAGCAGGAGGAGCCATTCAGTGATCTGACGTAGATAGGGCGAAATGACGTAGATAGGTCATTTTTTGGCTCCGCCCATTAAAACCTGACCTGAAAACTGAAACTGAAAACTGTTCTACGGTCTAACTCCACATTTCCGTGCGACAAAGTTTTTGCGATTTGCACATGCTTTCAGGAACTCATTTCACACGTATATAATGTACTTAGAAGCAAATCATGGAATTTGCTTTACAGGATCTTTAACACATACACACACCCAAACGCATATGCAGTCACACCCACAGCAGCCATGCCTGGCTACAGCTTTAGGACTCGGGTACCTCGTGCTCAGAAAGTGGCCTGTTTTTTACTGTCATTGAAAATGGACTCTGAACTTGAGTGAAGTTATCCAGGACAAGATATCAGGACACAAACCTGTTGAACCAACATTGTGACCGACACCCCCCAGAGCCCATCATGAACACTATCAGCCTGTACATTCAAATCGAAGAGATAATCACCATCTGGTGGCCAGAAAGCAGGCCGCAGTGTGTTTGATAGCCAGCAGTGCAGCTCTCACAGGAACGTGACAATCCTGACAGCCTCGCAGCAGATGCTTGTGAGGTTTGAATGTGTAGTCAGGCAGGAGGCGAGCAGATGGACTTGAGAGGCTCTCAGCAGCTTTGGGTCCCTCAAGTGGATGGACAGTACACTTTGTTGACCACCAGGGGGCGGTGATGAGACCAGGCTCTCGTCACGGTTAGTCAGGAACTGTAAACAAGGAACAGCCTCCGAGCAGAGCTCTGACACCGGATTCACGTGTGTGTGTATGCGTACGCCTGCGTGTGTGTGTGTAACAGACACAGGAAGGATGAGCTGGAGAGGCGCATGTCAGCGCTGCAGGAGAGCAGGAGGGAGCTGATGGTGCAGCTGGAAGGACTGATGAGGCTGCTGAAGGTAGGAGAGGTGATTGTTTCTCTCGCACACCTCACACTTTATTACTACAACCTGCGGCTAGGACTGAGGGCACCATGTTCACACTGTCGACTGTTGATACAGTTTCACACCCTTACTATCACGGGCTAGGACTAAGGTCACCATGTTTATGCTGCCTTTTGTTAATAAAGTTTTGCATTACCACTTGAAAACTAAGGTTGCACTGTTGACTGAGTTTATGTTCACTTCTGTCACGAGTCTAGCTTTATGCAAGATTAGTTTAGTTGTGTGTATGCATCCACAGCATTGATATTGTACAGTACATCTCTGTACCTAAATAGACACCTTGTCCTGCCTCTGTCCTCTGTTTGGCTGTTGTGTTAACCCCCTTCTCTCCCTCTTCCTGTCTCTCACTGCTTCCTGCTTCCTGTTTTCTGCCAGGACGAGGAGCAAAAGCAGGCAGTAAGTGGCTCCTTATGACATTACCCAGGCTCTTCCCACCCTGTACATCTGACTGATGTTCGGACTGATCTGATAACGTTATGAAGGATGGGGCCTCCTCCACACTGCACAGCTGTAGCCTGCTTTACTGGATTTTGCTCTCTGCTTCAGTGAGATAACACAGACTGTAGACTTTAGACTGAGGTCAAACCCTTCACTCAGGTAGGTCTATAGAAGTGAGGGGAGAGAGGGAGAGGGAGAGAAGGTGAATGTGAGAGAAAAATGTGAGAGTGAAAAAGTGGGAGTAAAGATTTTTGCACACCGAGTCCGGAATTCGTGTCCGAAATGTTCGCTCGTTAAAAAATAAATACGACCTCGTGTTATGTCAATCACATTTACACACTGCCTCCGAAACTTTCGTCCACCGAATTTTTAGGCCGACGATTACGAAAAAACCCATACAAAATTTCGCACTCAGTGTGCAAAGACCTTTAGAGTGAAAGAAACAGAGAAGGACAGAGAAACGGAAGAGAGAAAGAGAGAAATAAAGTTAAAGTGGAAAAAAATGAAAAGTGAAAAAGGGAGAAAAAAAACACAGAAAGAGAGAGTTTAGTATTTCTATTCCAAGTGACAGAGACCTGCTGCTTTCATCCAAGCTAACAGCCCTGTTCCTAATGTGACTGCAGTCTGGCTGGCCATCTGCTGCCTGGCTTCTTGCCACGGTCCTGGCCCGGGCCCTGCACCAATCCCAGGCCTAGGACACAGTGCCCCTTTCACTAGCACCCTAGCCTTCCCAGGCATGGCCTCTCCAACACACACATGGTTCTCGTTAGCTTCCAGACGGTGAGGCTACTCTGTAGACACCGTGCATGGACACGGGCCCGGCAGCTTCCAGGATCCTCCCATCCTGAGCCTCCTCGTCCATCTGGGTCGTGGGTTGCTGTGGATGGCGATTGGGTGGATATGCACTCGTGTGTTTATTCGGGTTTTTAATAAGGCCGAAGCTAGGCCTTCAAGCTTGTCTTCCCTCTTAGGCAGCGATGATGGTGGTGGCTAATGCTAATCTATTCCATCATCGAAGTCTAAAGGTGAGGTCTCGGGCCACTGTAAGGCTTCAAGCTAAGTGTTCAAGCTAGGTTTCTAAGCTCCGTCTTCAAGCTACTGTCTGTCTTCAAGCTTGGACTTCACCCTCACCTCTCACCTGACCCGCTGGTGATGGTTGTGTTGCAGGCCCAGACAGGGGGCTCGCCCCACTCCTCCCCCAGCCACGGCGCAGGCTGCTCCATGCCCATGCCCATACGCTCCACCTCAGCAGGCTCCACCCCGACCCACACCCCCCAGGACTGCCTCGCAGGGGTGGGGGGCGACGTGCTGGAGGCCTTTGCTCAGGGTGAGTGTGTGTGTGTGTGTCCCCCTCCTTTTCTTCTCCTTCCTTCCCTACCGTGCGTCATCTCAGCATTGCTGCAGCTTCATTCGTACCCGACCGTTTTGTGTTTCTGTAACTTTTGAAAGTCGAATGTGTTGGAATCACTCCTTCTTACTAAAACCACCCACCTCTGCCAATAAATTGCTAGTTGTAGTCAATGCCTATGAATAATTGATCATTGTATTTCCCTCCAGTGATGAACGTTAGATTATCTTCTCTCTTTGCATCAGGTGTCCCCAGAAATCTACGGAATGATCTTTTGGTGGCCGCAGACTCGATCACAAACACCATGTCCTCCCTCGTGAAAGAGCTCCACTCAGGTTAGTTGAGCGTCACGTGGTCCGTTTGTCCGCCTCCGGGCGTACTGTTCCACAGGGAGAGAGAACATCGTAGCTGAACTCTCTGGTCTGTATTTGTAGTCGATGACGCTGCCGAGGAAGAGGAAAGCCACATGCGGAACGGCGGAGGCAGGGGTGAGTCTGGGACCAGCAGCACCCTGGCTGCAGCCATCACATGCCTCCTGTTAGAGATTGCAACCACTCGCTCCACTCAGTACTTCATCTGGAACTGTGCACACAGAGTTTACAATCTTGAATTCATTTTTGGGATTAATACAATTGATTAGAATTTATTGTAGAATGGAGACACAGATTATGTGGGATGCTTTAGTGAAATTACATTTGAATGTCACTGAAAATTGCTCTTTGTTTTCTTCGTGCAGACGCAGAATGAACAGTGTAAAGTATGTTTTCTCTTTATGTTTAATGACACAATATCTATAATGTATGATGTCACACATTTGCTACACAAATAAAAAAAAACAGACTTGTTATGAAACCATGGTATGAAATCATGTTCAAGTGTCTGACATCATAGCAGTAAAACATTTGCAACCTAAAAAGAAGATGACTAGTCAGACTCTGAGACTAAAATGACCCATAATCCCGGCCAGAGGGGCTGTAATAACCCCCAGCCTGTGTGTAATAACCCCCAGCCTGTGTGTAATAACCCCCAGCCTGTGTGTAATAACCCCCAGCCTGTGTGTAATAACCCCCAGCCTGTGTGTAATAACCCCCAGCCTGTGTGTAATAACCCCCAGCCTGTGTGTAATAACCCCCAGCCTGTGTGTCATAACCCCCAGCCTGTGTGTCATAACCCCCAGCCTGTGTGTAATAACCCCCAGCCTGTGTGTCATAACCCCCAGCCTGTGTGTCATAACCCCCAGCCTGTGTGTCATAACCCCCAGCCTGTGTGTAATAACCCCCAGCCTGTGTGTAATAACCCCCAGCCTGTGTGTAATAACCCCCAGCCTGTGTGTAATAACCCCCAGCCTGTGTGTAATAACCCCCAGCCTGTGTGCTTGCAGGCGCAGTAAGCAGACGGTCAGAGAAGAGTGTCTGGATGTGGCTGGAAATGCTTCAGTGACAACAACCCCCAAGGCATTAGCACATAGAGTAATGCATGCTGTGACTTAACAGGATTTCACTATGTGAACTAAAAATGTTTTCATTACACCTTGCAAGAAAAAAAAGAGCAAGATGTGTCTGTTAGCGCTGTTTGTTCTGTATAAAACTGCTGTAATTACCCAATGATTTCCCTCACGACTGCAAAGGAATGACTTACTGTGCTTTCTCCCCTGCTGTTCCATTCAAGCAGATGATTCTGTATATACTGTACTGTACACATGACCTCGGGAACTCCAACCTGAAAACAAAGCTTATTTCCATGACACTGTTACCAGTCATGGCTTTTGTATGATTTGCGCTTCAAATAATTGGGTTTTTGTTTTGAGTTTTCGTTGGTTTCCTTAGGGTTTTGCATGAAGTTGCACTCCTGTCAGGGGGTTGATGACTGCTGGGATTTAGAAATATCACGCCTCAGATGTACCCCTGAGGCACATGCTGCTGTGTTCTCAGACAGCCATCCCTGCAGACAAATGAGGGCTGTTAGGTAGACCCCTGGGGCTGCTATCAATCCAGGTTGAATAGATATTGATTCTAGTTATCAACCACGACGTGGAATGGCTCCTCTCGTTCTTATCTCGATGACAACTGAGAGAGCACCTTCTAAATGCTCAGTATGGACATTTCAAACTCGTTGGTCTCTCTTCCCAGTAGTTTAAAAGTATTGTTTGAACAAAAGGTGATCGGTGAGTGGGCGGGGGCGAAAGCGGGATGTTTAAGTAAATACTGTTAAAGTAATCACATCTATATCTATAGGTGAGGATGTGGAAGAAAACACGTCAGTGCACGAGTAAAAGATGATACGATAGCTTTATATAGTTAAAACATGAACTCGAAACACAAATATCGAAGTGAAACAATGGGTGCTCAGGGACTGTGGAAATAGGTTGAGTGTAGTAGCAGTGGCTTTTAACTAATAGATGTAATCAACTCCAGACATGTCTGGGGTTGGTGGGTGTCAAGGGTCAGTCTGGGCCATAAATTATATAGAGGGAGAGAGGACAGCGAGGGGTTAAAAGCTCTGTTTGGATTGGAACGGAGAGGGTTTTGTCTGAAGTGCTTATTGGGTCAGAGCATGTTGTTAATGTAGCTAGGTGTCTGCCTGGGATAGGTAGAGCTGTGTGGTTACTGGGAGCCACTGTGGTGGACAGGACAGAGTACTTGAATCAGATCAGGTCAATGTTTGCTTATTTTTACTCATTTGTCTTCTGGTGAGTGGGGGCCGTTTTATCATTAAGGGTGGTCATAGGTCTCTGAAAAACAAGCGCTGAAATCAACTTCTAGATACCATTGTAAAGTTTAATAATGATGATGCTATAAAGAGTCAAAGTGCAAATCTGTTCAGTTCATGCAATTAAAATAAAAAGGTGAAGTCGGTAAAATGACTGTATGGTACAAGCCATTGGTTAATCAATGAACTGTTCTGACTTTGTACAGAATTTCTGAGAGCACGCTAGACATTTTACATTGAGATTTGTACAGTCAGTCTATTCTATAAGCTACATTTAAGGTCTTAACAACCTGTTACACTGTGTCAGGAAACAGCTGAACATAAAAGAGCCTCCTGTGTTAATGTTGTTCTAAATGTAATGCTTTCGTTTTGGTCCGTCACATGTTCTCATCAGAAGTATTATCCTAACTTGTTAGTGTAGTTTCATCATTGGTAATATTTTGTCTCAAACACTCATCCAAGTGTGCACTCTCAGTTGCCTAACTGTAGAACCGATGCCGTTCTATGGTTCCAATCCTATTCGTTTAGGGTTCCACACTCTTCCATGTGAATGAAATCCCAAAACAACTGCAAATGCTGAGATTGAAGTTTTGAGAAGTGAGTTCCTGTATTTCCCTTCACTTTGGTCACAGATGCGTTACGATTTGAGTTTGTGCCTAGATGTCTTGTACAGTGATGTAAAAAGTACCCATTCTCGCAGATAGGATTATCAATCCGCCTTTATGTAAGTGTTTTAGTCTGTGACCTTGTAGAATCCTTTATTTATTGTGTTCAGGAGAAAGTGGTAGAATTAAGTTGAGCCTTTACATTTGTGCCAAAATGTTTGCAGACTGTGTCCTACGAATTATATATCAGAGAATATCTACATTAGAATGTTGTTGTCGCCCATAGTAGATCACAGAACACCTAAAGCCGTCTACATGTAACGGTCGGCACCACCAGGAATCTGGAAACATAAAATTCTAACAACCACAGAATTACTACTGATCATTTTCCAGATGTCCTTCCAGCCAATAGTTAAGCAATATACTGTATGCATCTTACTGTACCTCTCAGTCACTTACACACTGCAGCTGGTCCAGGAAGAGGTACAGACATTGTGATGCTAACATTGTTTGCAGAGAGAAAATGTAACATTCATAGAAGAAGAAGTCCACCTGCTCTCCTGTTGTTGGTTACCTATATCAGCGTTATGTAAGCATATGCTTCTGGTATCCATCTGTTCCTCATGCTCATTTTACAAACATGGTTTATGTCACACAACCACTGTCACTTTTGTAAATAAACAAATAAATTGTGGAAATATTAAAAGATTTAAAAGCTGGCTTACTTGTTTGTGAGTTTAGGTCGGCTTGGCGGTATGCTCTGCCGGTCACTAAGTTCACGAGACGGTCTTAGAGGTTTTTGTGATGGCGTGAATGTAGATCAATTTCTCACAGAATGTCCCTGTAATTGCTTCTTGGTTGTTCCTGGCCACATAGAGAGAGAAAAAACGAATTGTGACTAAAGGGAGTCAACCACAATGACTCTGCATATTCTGCAAATGGGCTACTCTTGGATAGATTAGAGAGAGATGATTAGATGAAAGGGCTTGAGAGGGTTGTACTCTGTTGTCTCCGAATGGCTGTGTCACTCATGTCCCCAACTGAACCCCTAGTACGTGAGATAGAGAGAGGCTGAGAGCCTGCAGAGGGCCCACACCACGAGACAGATTGAGGACTACTGCAGTGTGTACAGCATGTGTCTGCTGGTTCGGATGAAGCTTCCAGCTCACTGAACCGTAACCTCATACAGCCTCTTGCTTCTTCCTGAAAAGCTTTCTATTTGCCCTAGAGAGACTTCATATGTTTGTTGCTTCGGAGAGCTTCATGGCTTTCCTGCCTTTGGCACTGCTGCCACCATTAGCCACCAACAACCTGTAGTGTCCCCCCCCTAGTGGTCATGCATGCAATGAGAAAATAGTACATGTTAAATTACATGTTTAGGCAATGCCAATGATGATAAGAATGGAATATTTTCCACATGTAGGCCTACACTATAATATTTAGATTAAATATTAATTAGTTGGTAATATCCGTTAATAAATGCTTTGGCATAGTAATCGTGGCTATGGTGTTGGATAATGCCATTACTTGGGTCTTTTCCAATCATTGTAAGGTCAGAATTGTGTCAAAGCTTTATGTGAACGTCTAATGGACTAATTACTTAAATTGATCAGTAACAGCAATGACTGCCCATTCCCCCTCCCTACAACGTGTGTTGGTGAATGATGCTGCAAGAGACCAAACTAATGCTTTGGCTTTGACAGCGTTTATCTTACATTGTATTTAAATACACACATAGTAAGTAAAGTAACGTCACGTGGTTGAGATGGCAAGTTGGACAACGGTTATTACACTGTTGTAACAAATCAACTACCTTTAGGACCTTGTGGAAACATTGTCGGTCCGCAGGCCCCTGCAGTGTGAGCGGAGCATCTGGAGGAGTGCTGGCCGGCTGGGGAGGTGGAGGACGGGGAGAGAAGAGGAAGGAGGCTCCGGGAGCGAACGAAAACGAAAAGGGTCAGGCCTGGGACTTGGCAAAACGGGTAATGAGCACTGTGATTCAGTCATATACAACCATACTTAAACCCGCTATCATAAATTCCTGAAAAGCGCGAAGCTTTAATCGGAACATAGTGTGAAAGCCCTCATGACGGAAGGTACTCGATGGTAGGGGGAAGAGAGACATAGATTTGTTGTGCTTTTGCAGATGTGGTGATAGACATTGCTATATACACTTGAACTTGGTGACCGATTTTGCAGTGACAGACCGACGATTGTTGATTCAGAATGTCGCCGCCTAAAAATGTACGGGTGTTTATCCTTCAAATGGTTGTGGCCTAAAAAGAGGCACTGTCCCTGGGGTTATAAACGTAGACTTCCCCCAGTTGAAACGTATAAAACTTTGTCATTTTTCACTGAGTGACACATACAGGTCAGACTGTTAGCTGGCCGCAGATGAATTACTTCAACACACTTTTGTAACGAGCAGCAAATAATGGACCAGCAGTGATGAAGGCCAATGGATCTAACAATGTTTTTCCTTTACATAAGATGAACACGTCCTACGTTCAATGATTTGTAAGAATGTTTAAGAATGTGCAAGCCTTTTACATAAAATTACAAAAACAATTTATAACGACTAAATCGTTTGCCATGACAAGATGTAACATTCCCGTTTAAAGACGAGCTGTATGCCACATTGTGACTGCTTGTGACTCAGTGTGACAGTGTGCCTGCATGGGCGCATGGCTCTATAAGTGTGGCTACACTTTAACCCGGCATTTATCGTGAATCTCACTGGGGGAAATAACCCAAGATACCAAGGATGTCTACATTAGTATCTATCTTTAAGTCCTTCGTGAAATGCAGTTAACATATAATTAGGGTAGTCACACTTAGCATACAAGACCTATTAAGCCCACTATACAGTAGGAGGGATTTCCCCTTTCGTTAAGCATGGCTTCTCAGCATGCTTGGTTGGAAATATGAGACTATGAGACTGTACTTGCATGAGGTTAATAATGCACATATTACTGTAAGTGTCATAGCTTATGTTTACAACGGACATTTCTCACTTGTTAATCCACGTAATGGCTTACATTTTAGTAACAATCCCACTTGAGCACTAATGGGTGAAAACGTGCACAGTTAGCTGAATAAACTGTATTTGTAATTTCAACTGTAACTTTGAATGCATTTCTTAGATGGTGTCCACATTGATATACCGCTAATGTTTTGATTCAGTAAAACATGTAAACAAGTGAAACGTTACCCAGAAAATGCGTTTTTCTTCAGTGCTTCTGATTCATTTTTCTCTTCTTCACTTCTCCAGGAGAGTCAGCAAACAGAAGGATCACCGGGTCATTTGATTTTTGGTTCCTTTGATTTTATTTTTATCTGAAGCTTCTCATATTTTCACCCATATATACATATAAGACTCTTGGCAATGCCGTCCAACACTGTTGCCACTGCCAACGTCGCATTCAACACCTCTGACTATTGTGAAGCACCTGGAAACAGAATGGTGAGCAATCTGTGGCCATGTTTCTGACTTTATTCATGAGCATTGTCTAATTACACTTGCATTGTTCTCCTTTGTTAATTGCTTCCTCAACTGTAAAAAATTACAGTATGTATAAATGAGACTGTACTAACATTTGAAATATCGAATGTGATCTGTTTTCACATACAGATATAACTGGTACCAATTCCTCAAAAAAGACACACATCCTACTTGACCTACATTATTTTATGAATGAACCGATTAATAATGGTTTCGCTAATGCATTGATCTGTCAACGCAGGCCCACCAGTACTGTTGACATGGATGACCACGGCCAATCGACAACACGTGTAATGCGTGATGCCCTGCTTGAGGGAGAATCCTCTATGTAACAATTCCGTTTAGGTTTACCTGGAAGAGAAATTGCATTTTTTCACCATGCTGAAACCCAGAGTCTGTGACAGAATCAGAGCTGTTCCTTAGAGGTCTAGTAGCTTCCTGTCTGGGTTCCATAGCGACGGAGCACGCTCAGTGACGCCAGGATTCTCCAACGGGAACCGGTGACGTGGGCGTTGGCCGGCGAGCCGGTTCCGGTGCTGAAACGACTTCATGTCCGTTTCGCCAGGGAGTCTGTCCTCCTCTTCCCCTCTGTCACACTCTCCCGTTATTCTGCAATGGCTGTAGTCTTGTTGCTTGGCAACAGCCATTGCCTTAAATAACCGGTGGCAAACAGGAATACTAGCAGTCTGTTGGCAATGTTCAGCCAAGGTAAAAACAGATACAAACAGATGTAATATTCTCTGTTGTTTGCTAGTTGGCTGTAGTGGGTTGATGTAACAGATAATATTCTGGTTTGTGTGTAGAGCTCTTCAGTAATACATTTATCAGGAAGGAATACTGTTTTACATCTGGGTGACTCCAGACGAAAATCTACTGTAAACCCTATGGTACTGGATACACTTCTATTCTGAAGTCCCCCAAAATAGTATTCTGATGCCTTTGGATTGATTATGTGGTTTAAGATCACAGATCATGTGTATCTGTGTCCAGAGAGCAAAGAGGTGGGTTTCCATGCGGTTTGTTCAGTGTGTCCAGGCTGACCACAGCAGGAAACAGCAGGAGAGGAGAGATTACAGTAAAGAAAAAACCCAACCAGGTTAATAAACTAGATACAGACATCCTTAGTGTTTAGATCTTATTCTGCAGATCGAGCCAATGTGAACGGGGACCAGACTCATGTTGATGCTGAAACACCACATCAGCTGAACAGTCCATTTAGCGGCGGGTGCCTCTCACGAGCACATTAGGTTAGGAATTTAATAAGGACCCCCTCCCTCTTGTCTCCCTCCCGTTCCGTCTCCCTCACTCCCGTCCTCCTTCACTCCCGTCCTCCCTCCCTGTGAGGAGTGGACAGGCAGTCTAATTTACATTCACCAATGGCACTGGTGGTCCCATTTAGTCAATATTGAAGCCCAGAGCAGCTACATTAGGACCAATGTTTTTCTCCTCAGCCCCGAGGGGGGGGGGGGGGGGGGGGGGGGGAGGGTGCTAGGCTGGCTGGACAGAAGGCTTTGTTCGAGGGGGAAGACACGGTTTTAATAATCAAAGGGAAATTGGCGGAGGGAGAGGGCGGGGGGCCTGGCGAACGTCTTTGTAGCACTGTCAAGAGGGGATCGTGTGTGTAAGGTCAGCTCTGCGACCGGTGGAGCCCTCACTTCAAACCGGCTCAAAGGAATGTGTCATTCAGATCCCCTCTCTGAGTCATTGTCCACCCATCCCAGAGGGTCCCTAACTGCTTGAGGGTATTTGTGCGCTCGGCGAGGAGTTTTGAGTCTGAATTCATTCACAGCAGAGTTAAGAGATTTGTGGGTTGATATCCTTGATCGCATAATAGCCTAGTAGTGTGCTATGTTGTATATTATGTAGTGTGTTATCTAGTGTACTACGAGCTATACTAAAGTATGTTCTGTAGTGTACTATATTGTGCATGTTGTGTACTACAGTGTGTAGCACTCTGTAGTGTACTATGTTGTAGTGTAGTGTACTATTTAGGATACTATGTTGTATACGACAGCATGTTGTGTACTCTGTTGTGTACACAGTATGTAGTATACTATGTAGTAGATTTGTGTAGTATGTAGTGTACCATGTTGTGAACTATAGTGTACTATGGCTTGTAGTAGAATAGTAAAGGTAACCCTACAAACTCAAAATCTGCATAATTACTAAATAGTAAAATGCAGAAAGTTTAAGTAAAAAAAACGTGCATGTTTGTGTTTGACAGAGCGAGAGCACAATGGCGGAGGAGAAGCCAGCCAGAAGTAACCCTGCCTGTAAGGACACTAAGCCAGGAAGGAAACGCAAGGCTCTCTCTGTGAGTGTTTGTCTTCTGAAATGCTGCCATCACAACATACAGCCTCTGCCTGACCTCAGACACACTCCCTACCTCATCTTCCACCAGACACTGAACAGTACATTCATTGAAATTTATAAGGATCGATTTTCCCGGTGAATAAATGTGTAGCTTTGTGAAATGTAATCTTAGTGAAATCTAAAGCATGTGTGACTGAACGAGGAACACATAGTGCTTCAGCATGCAGTCCTGGGGGACAGCCTAAGATACAGACTAGGGGACTGCCTAGTACACAACCTAGGACACAGCCTAAGATACAGACTAGGGGACTGCCTAGTACACAGCCTAGGACACAGCCTAAGATACAGACTAGGGGACTGCCTAGTACACAACCTAGGACACAGCCTAAGATACAGACTAGGGGACTGCCTAGTACACAACCTAGGACACAGCCTAAGATACAGACTAGGGGACTGCCTAGTACACAGCCTAGGACACAGCCTAAGATACAGACTAGGGGACTGCCTAGTACACAACCTAGGACACAGCCTAAGATACAGACTAGGGGACTGCTTAGGGGACTTCTGTAGGGGACAGCCTGCTCACAGCAGGACTACTGACAACACTACAGCACTACTGACAGAGATAAAACACTACTGACAGCACTACTGACAACAATACAGCACTACTGACAAGACCACAGCATTACTGACAACACTACAGCACTACTGACAGAGCAACAGCACTACTGACAGCACTACTGACAACATTACAGCACTACTGACAGAGCAACAGCACTACTGACAACACTACAGCATTACTGACAACAATACTGACAGAGCAACAACACTACTGACAGCACTACTGACAACATTACATTACCACTGACAGAGCAACAGCACTACTGACAGCACTACTGACAACACTATTGACAACACTACAGCACTACTGACAACACTACAGCACTACTGACAGAGCAACAGCACTACTGACAGAGCATCAGCACTACTGACAACACTACTTACAACACTACAGCATTACTGACAACACTACAGCACTACTGACAACACTACAGCACTACTGACAGAGCAACAGCACTACTGACAGCACTACTGACAACATTACAGCACTACTGACAACACTACTGACAACACTACGGCACCACTGACAGAGCAACAGCACTACTGACAGCACTACTGACAGCACTACAGCACTAATGACAACACTACAGCACTACTGACAGAACAACAGCACTACTGACAGTACTACTGACAACATTACAGCACTACTGACAACACTACTGACAACACTACGGCACCACTGACAGAGCAACAGCACTACTGACAACACTAAAGCACTACTGACAGAGCATCAGCACTACTGACAACACTACTGACGGCACTACAGCACTACTGACAGAGCAACAACACTACTGACAGCACTACAGCACATATTTTTCCGATACGGTAGCTAGCTAGCTTTAGTTAACGATCACATGTGCAACGCTACTCCTTAACGGGTTAAATAGCATTCACGAAAAAAGTGTTTCTACTGTTGTTTTGTTATAAAAACGTGCTATAAGCCGCTTCGGAATATAAACCGCACCACCACAAGAAACATTTTTAATCGGGGTATAAACCGCGATTTTATTTCCGAAAAATACGTACTGACAGCATACTGACAGCACTGATAACAGAGCTACACCACTACTGACAGAGCTACAGAACTACTGATTACACTATTGACAGCTCTACTGACAGAGCAACAGCATTACTGACAGCAACAGCACTACTGACAGAGCAACAGACAGCACTACTGACAGAGGAAGCCTGGACATTATAATGCTCTGATCTGAATTCATTAACCCAAAATGGACGCTTGTTTGGGAGCGCTCACAAGTCTTTTACTCTAACGTGATTGTCGGAAGATTGTCGTATATCCACAGATTTGATTTGGAAAACAGAATCCATTAGTGTGACAGGATTTGTGGTTGTATCACAGTGAGATTGAGATGTTTTGCTCATCCTTTTGGAATCCTTGCTTCTGTAGGGTTATATGTGCTGAACAGGCTCAGTCAGCCTGTCTTTTGACTGGCTGTTTTTGTGCTGACCTGGCTGTGTAGACTGACTGCCGGCTGTGTAGACTGACTGCCTGGCTCTGACTCTCTGACCTCTGGCAAGGGGCTGTTGTGGGTTACTAGGTCATTTAAGCTCTTGCATAACACTGTTTTGCTGTCAGACAGTCAATGGTGTGTTAGACTCACACACTCTGCCACACACACACAAACACACACACACACTCTGTCACACACACAAATACACACACAAACTCAGTCACACACACACATTCATACATACACACATGCACACACTGACAGTACACACATACTCTCTGTCGCCCTGGCCAGTGCTGAATGCAGGCTGAGTGTCGTTGATGTTTCTGGGACAGGCTTGTTGTCATTTGTGGCCAACCCATGTAAGAGGAATTTGCTAAATTTAGCAGCTTCGACACTGCAGCTTTTGTCATGTAGATGCTGTACTGACTGGTATGTGTTTGGGTTCACAGCAAAAGGACTCCCTGGGGTTCTGGTACAAAACGTCTGACATCAATTTACTAAACATTTGTAAATTCATCTGCATCTCTGTCTGAGGAAGAGGACGTCTTCAGCACTGCTGTTGTCTTCTTTGCTGTCATATGGCGACACTTGTCCTACTTTCTGTGCCTGTGACTCACAGAGTAGTTTGAGAAACTGTTTTAAAAGACTATTTTAAGGCACTGTCAGGACCCCCCCCCCCCCCCCCCCCCCGTTTGTACAGAAATTAGAGATTAGTTTTGTTTCTAGGTCACCAAGAGCACAAGTGTGGATATGACCATGTGTTAATGTATGAGACACTACGTTTAGGTGTTGGTGTGGGTGTGTGGGATGGCAGGTGTTTGGACAGTAATACCTGGCCCCTCCTCCTCCCCATCCCCCTCCTCCTCCCCCCTGGTCTCCCCTCCTCCTCCCTGGTCTCCTCCGCCCTAGTCTCCTCCCCCTCCTCCTCCTCCCTGGTTTCCTCCTCCTCCCCCCTGGCCTCCCCTCCTCCTCCCTGGTCTCCTCCTCCTCCTCCATGGTCTCCCCTCTTCCTCCTCCCTGGTCTCCCCTCCTCCTCCTCCCTGGTCTCCTCCTCCACCTCCTCCTCCCCCCTTGTCTCCCCTCCTCCTCCTACTCCCTGGTCGTCTACTCCCCCTCCTCCTCCCCCCGGTCTCCCCTCCTCCTCCCTGGTCTCTTCCTCCCCCTCCTCCTACCCCCGGTCTCCCCTTCTCCTCCCTGGTCTCATCCTCCCCCTCCTCTTCCCCCCTGGTCTCCCCTCCTCCTCTCTGGTCTCCCCTCCTCCTCCTCCCAGGTCTCCCCTCCTCCTCCTCCTCCCCCCTGGTCTCCTCCTCTCTGGTCTCCCCTCCTCCTCCCCCCTGGTCTCCCCTCCTCCTCCCTGGTCTCCCCCTCCTCCTCCTCCTCCTCCCTGGTCTCCTCCTCCCCCTCCTCCTCCCTGGTCTCCTACTCCCCCTCCTCCTCCTCCCTGGTCTCCCCCTACTCCTCCCCCCTGGTCTCCCCTCCTAAGCAGCGGGTAAGATGGCTGGTCTCCACCCAGTGAAGTAGCCAGGCAAAATAAAGCCAGCCAACATTCTTCTCATATTGATGTGCTGTTGTAATGAATGAAAAATTTACACTAATAATGTTACTAGACTGTAGTCTTCTGTGTACAGAATATTTAAACAAACATGTTTTTATTTGCACTGCTAGTTATTAGGAAGATAGTCTCTGAGAAGAATGGAGGTTTACATCTCTTGGGATTTAAATCAGGTTCAAAACACTAACCTACCTACAATAACAAAAATCATTAAAATGATGTCATCATTAACACAATTGATTCATTCTTAAATAAATGTCCTTAATATTCAGTCGAATGACAGGGCATACTGGATGACACTCACACTACAAGTCCTCTATTTGGAAAAAACCTTAGAAAACCTTTTTCTGTTTAAATGTTTGATGAATCACTGGGCTGTAAATCCAGCTCCATGGCGTGTTGTAAGGTGTGCGGAGATAGTTTGGCAGACGGTGAAAGCTCTGCACTATGTCACCTCAACCTTAGACACGCGACAGCAGTGATAACAACACAGTGGGTAGACATGAAGAGACTGGCAGACATGGAAACACATTTTCATTTTCTTGTCATCCTCTCTCCCTGTCTCTCTGACTCACTTCCCGCCTGCCTGCCTGCCTGCCTGCCTCACTCTCTCCCTCTCTCCCTCCCTGCTTATCTCCCTCCCTCCTTGCTTATGTCCCGGTCTGCTTGCATCCCTCTCTCTCTGCCTCCCGCCCTTCCTGCCTCTCTCTTTCCCTCCCTCCCTGCCTCCCTCTTTCTCTGCCTCCATCCCTCCCTACTTATTTCCTCCCCTCTCTGCCTCCCTCCCTACTTATTTCCTCCACTCTCTCCCTCCCTCTCTGCCTCCCTCCCTACTTATTTCCTCCCCTCTCTCCCTCCCTCTCTGCCTCCCTTTCTACTTATTTACTTCCTTCTCTGCCTCCCTCCCTACTTATCTCCTTCCCTCCCTGCTTATTTCCCCCCTCCCTGCCTGCCGTCCAGCAGGGTGAGGGCTGTGGCTCTCAGAACCAGGAGAGCACGGGCGGGGCGGAACGTCAGTCGGTGGCGCCGGTCCACAACGGAACGGTGGGCGGTCGCGGGGAAGGGAAGGCTGGCGCTCGCTGTCCCAGGCAGGAGAGGCCAGCTCCGGAGAATGGGATGCCAGCGACAGAGCCTGCAGACGGGCCGGAGGACCAGAGGGTGAGCCGCCCCCAGGAGAACGGACACCCTGCAGGCCAGGAGCAGCAGCAGGCCCAAGAGAAGGACCAGGACCACACGCTGCCCAGCCCACACAGGAAACGAGGGAGACGGAAACTGGAGCGTCCCACTAAATGTGAGTCCTGTTACTGTCACTGTCACTGGTCACTGGTCACTGGTTACTGGTTACTGGTTACTGTTACTGGTTACTGTTACTGGTTACTGGTTACTGGTTACTGTTACTGGTTACCGGTTACCGGTTACCGGTTACCGGTTACCGGTTACCGGTTACCGGTTACCGGTTACCGGTTACTGTTTACTATTACTGTTTACTGGTTACTGGTTACTGGTACTGGTTACTGTTACAGTTACTGGTTACTATTACTGGTACTGGTTACTATTACTGGTTACTGGTTACTGGTTACTGGTACTGGTTACCAGGGTGAACTGGGAAAAAAATTCGGCCCTGGCATTTTTGGCCTAGGTGGCCCACACCCACCGTGATTGGTCAGACACATTCCCTGCAGACAGTCTTCTTAAAATATGCGTGCATGATATGAGTTGCCCTAGTGTTCTGCGTTCATGTGATAGCTTTGGACCCTTCAATAGGGGTCTCAAGACGTATCTGTTGATCTTACACTTAAATAATAAATTCATTCTTAGAGTTATGATTTGCATATTTATGGTATTTGTTTCTTTTTTAGCGGTGGTTAAAATAGCATAACCTAGTAATACTGTGTCCTCCAATTTAGCTAGATAGATAATTTATTTGATTTCTTATATAACTGCTAGCCTTAACAAATCAGTTGTATGAGCATGGTATATGCCCATAATCTTCCCCTTCAGTACTTCATTCAGTATTATTCATGTTATTGGATTTTTGCAGTTATGACGTGGGCGCACATAACACACACACACACACAGCCTCCCTCCCTTCCTGAGAGTCCCTGTTAATTTGCCTACTCCTTAACACGTCGTCAACTACTCTTTCTTCCATCTTTTCCTCACTCGCTCCCATGGCCCTGTCATGGTCACTCTCCTTCTCCTCGGCTTCTTCACTGACCCTGTCAGTATATTGTTTCTGCCTCTCTGAGCCAGCCACCTCTCCTCCTTCCTCTACAGATAATGCTGATGTTGAAGCAGCTACAGCCCCAAACATGTCCGAAATGATCGGCACATTTTGAGGCATTCGGCTGTAGATTTTTTATATTTTTCTCCCGTAATTTCTCTGCACCTCCCTTGCGGTGGTCGTTTGTCCATTTTAACAATGCTAAATTTCCAGCATAAGCATTAGCCTAATACAGCTCGTGTCTCAGGTGATATTATGAATCCCACTATGGCCATGCCAAGACCCGTCCTTCAATAGCATTTATTGGCCAAGCGTCCATGCTTACGCAAGGTAACGTAACCCCATTTGTACAGGTCCTATCCCCTTACCAATCGGCTTTGTAAATTTGCGGCCGGGAGTGGGGAAGGGGGTTCCTGGATTTGATTGGGTCAGGCCAGTGCCAATAAAGAAATTTAACCAATGGGCCGCTGTCAGTTATTTATGGGCTGGCGCGGCCCAAAAAAGAAAAATGTAAAAAAGGCCTATAAATTATATCAGCGATTCGGCCCAAAAGTGCGTCGGCCCACCGGGAAAATGCCCGGTATGCCAGATGGCCAGTCCAGCCCTGCTGGTTACTATTACTTGTACTGTTTACTGGTACCTGGTTACTGGTTACTGGTTACTGGTTACTGTTAGGGTTACTCTCCCTCTCCATAGCCAGGTCCCTATTCTGGACTTTTTCTATCCCCTCACCCCTTCCCCAAACCCCTTTCTCCTCACCTCACTTCACCTCCCCCCACCCCTAACCCCTTTCTCCTCACCCCCCCCCCCCCCTTTCCCCCTCCCCTTTGGGAGAGCCAGGCTGTGACCTTGATGAGGGGAGCAGTAAGCAGAGCCAGGCTGGAGAGAGAGCCGTCTCCTGGGCTAATGCCAGTGTGAGTGCTGAGCAGGGAGAGACAGCTCCAGGCCTGCTGCTCTGGCAGGGATGTGCCAGGTGGATGGCACGCTGCCCAGAGCACTCACATGCTGGGCTTGCCCTCCGCATCAGCCTGGTCCCCTCGCTCACCGTACTACTGCATACTCACTCTATCACCGTACTACTGCATACTCACTCTATCACCGTACTACTGCATACTCACTCTATCACTGTACTACTGCATACTCACTCTATCACCGTACTACTGCATACTCACACTATCACCGTACTACTGCATACTCACACTATCACCGTACTACTGCATACTCACTCTATCACCGTACTACTGCATACTCACTCTATCACCGTACTACTGCATACTCACTCTATCACCGTACTACTGCATACTCACTCTATCACCGTACTACTGCATACTCACTCTATCACCGTACTACTGCATACTCACACTATCACTGTACTACTGCATACTCACTCTATCACTGTACTACTGCATACTCACACTATCACCGTACTACTGCATACTCACACTATCACTGTACTACTGCATACTCACTCTATCACTGTACTACTGCATACTCACTCTATCACCGTACTACTGCATACTCACACTATCACTGTACTACTGCATACTCACTCTATCACCGTACTACTGCATACTCACACTATCACTGTACTACTGCATACTCACACTATCACCGTACTACTGCATACTCACACTATCACCGTACCACTGCATACTCACTCTATCACCGTACTACTGCATACTCACACTATCACCGTACTACTGCATACTCACTCTATCACCGTACTACTGCATACTCACACTATCACCGTACTACTGCATACTCACACTATCACCGTACTACTGCATACTCACACTATCACCGTACTACTGCATACTCACTCTATCACCGTACTACTGCATACTCACTCTATCACCGTACTACTGCATACTCACACTATCACTGTACTACTGCATACTCACTCTATCACTGTACTACTGCATACTCACACTAACACTGTAATACAACATATTCACACTATCAACGTACTACTGCATACTCACTCTATCACTGTACTACTGCATACTCACTCTATCACTGTACTACTGCATACTCACACTAACACTGTAATACAACATATTCACACTATCAACGTACTACTGCATACTCACTCTATCACTGTACTACTGCATACTCACACTAACACTGTAATACAACATATTCACACTATCAACGTACTACTGCATACTCACTCTATCACTGTACTACTGTATACTCACACTATCACTGTAATACAACATATTCACACTATCACTAAGGGGGTGGGGGGGTGGGTCTGCCAGGGTGTTTACCCTCCATCTGGGGCACATGGCACCCCCACAGGATTTGGACCCTGCTCAAACTGGCCAGGTCCATTCTCTGTAAGTCCCAGCGCTCTCTGCAATCCCAGCAACCTTGGCAGGCAGCGAGTAAAGTGACCCACACACACACATACACACTCACGCCCCTATACTGCCTCCCCTTCCTGCCCGGTTATATAGTCGTTATATAGTCACTTATTCCTATTGAGGAAACAGAGACACACAGGGAGAGAGAGAGAGGGGAGGGGGGGGAGTATGGGTTGGATGGAAAACTGGAGGGGGAGGGGGGGCAGTTGCACAGTTACACAAGGGACAAGCTTGAAGAGCTCGCCACAAGTGGCGGCCATTGTTTGACTGGAGGTGTAGGGTGCTTCAGTGACAGACCAGAGTGGTTCGTCTGGAAAACATGCCATGAAAAGGTCGTCTCTGGCCTCTCAGCCCTGGAGGGTTGTAACATGCTGGGACGGTACAACCCTTAAGACACATCGTGTCTACCTCAGTAGAGCCAGCCGTAGGAATCTTACCGCTAGACTGCTGTTTGTACTCTCATGTGTTCATCCAAAAGGACAAACAGGGTGGGATTTGAACCTGCAGGCTCTTGGTTTGCACTGAAATTCCCTACTGCCGAGCTATTACCTATCCCCTGGTGTAATCATTTTTTATTGTTGTAAATGCTGTAAACATGGCGAGTGATATTACGTGTGTGGTGTGTACCGTTTGCGTGAGCAAGCTGAACCCAGACTCTGTCCCATTCTCGCCTGCAGGGAGAAGCCGTCCATGAATCACGACTCTCGATGCCTTTCTAGTGTTTCAGCTGGGTCACATCCATGCTCCTTGGCTGACCTCTGTCTGGTCCACCGAGCGCAGGAAAACAAAGCTGTCCCAGAATGAGGAACTAACCCTCGCTCTGCTGTCACCCCTGACGCCACCTTGCAATAAATCAAGTAGGCCAAGTTAGCGTTTAGGAGATCCACTCTGAGGGGTTTTTGCCTAGTCTTTGAAAGATTATTAGCTTGTATTTGCAGGATGTGTGATCTGGGTATGGATTGTGATGGGAGAACCTAGGTTCCCAGGTTCAGGAGATGGGGGAGGATGCGGGTGTGTGGTGTGGTTTCATGCTTGTGATCAGATCCACACGGCCTCAATGGCCTTTGTGTGGGTGTGGTATAATCTGGTGTGTATTTGTACTGTATGTGTGTGTGGTGTCTGTGTGGTGTAATGTGTATGCGTACTATGTGTGTGTGTGATCGTCTATGTGTTTAGTGTAGTGTGTATGTGTGTGTGATTGTGTTGAATGTGTGTTTGTATGTGTGTTCAGCCCCACCCCGGTGGTGTTTGGGATTGGTATTTAGCCAAGCTAACACAGAGAGGCTGCATGCTTTTGTTGTTGTTTTTCTCTTCCTGGTCACTGGGGGTTGAGGGGAGGGGGGGACAAGATAATAACAGCCAGCCGGGTCTCTCCTGGAGGAGGGATCTGAAGTCTCGCGTTGTGCCAAAGTAAACCTGGCTCATCCCCTCTCTCATCTGGGACCCTCCTCCCTCCCTCCCTCCCTCCCTCCCTCCCTCCCTCCCTCCCTCCCTCCCTCCCTCCCTCCCTCCCTCCCTCCCTCCCTCCCTCCCTCCCTCCCTCCCTCCCTCCCTCCCTCCCTCCCTCCCTCCCTCCCTCACTTCTATCCCCCACCCCTCCTCTCTTGGGCCTCCATCCACCTATGACAGATAAACTGTTTAGAGTCTGGGCTCCAGTACAGACTGGTAGATACTCTCTATGGCTGTGTTTTTTTGCTGTGTATGGCTGTGTACATTTAGTGTTGGATGTAGTACTGCATTTTAGCATTTTGTTTTGTATGTAGTATTTTGGAATAGTTAGTCCGGTATGTAGTGTTGTATACTTTTGTTTTGTTTCTTTTGTATTTAGCACTGCCAAGTCTTTTCTAGAATCTGTTTGGTGTATGCATAGTACTGTGTATTTTAGTATGGTTTGTTTAGTACAGTGTGTCTCTGGTCATGACGGACGGTGAGGCCAGCCCTGGTCTCCTGTAGTGTCTCTAGCTAGGCTAGACGTGTAACCGGTGTTGTCAGGTGCTCAGGGAGAAAGCAGCTTTGCTCCCCATGAATGATTCAGCTCCCCCCCCCTCAGACCCGTGTCACTGTCTTCTCTTCTAGATGTGGAGCAGAACGAGGAGGACGGTCGAGACGCTGTCAAAAACGAGGTAAGACTCCCCCCCACACACACACACACACCCACCCACACGTCTCAGCGTTGTGAACCCTCGGTGTGCCCAGGGAGGCAAAACGAGTGCGCCCCACGCCGATCCCTGTTGTGACCTTGAAGGCGTGAAAGAAATGGTACCTAATGGCGTATGGATCTGAAATATCAAATACACTTGGGGATGAGCCGGAATGTCAGAGGGTCCGTGAAGACGCTTGTGTCTGTTGCGGCTTTGATAGACTGAGCCAAGGCTCAACAATAACGATAGCCCGATGTTGTAGGTCTATCCAATCAGAGCAACGTAGTATGTTCTTTGTTGAAAACAAATTCAACCCAAGCGCTCTTTGGTGACATGGTTGATTACGTTACTGTTGATCATCTGTCCATCATCGTATAAAGCCCGCCCTGACAACTTGATTGGTCCGAACAGCTCTTGTTCGGACATAGTTTTTCCCCAACCGAGCGACCCCAGACCCAACTTCCCGACAAACATTTTTGTGGGCGGGGCTAAATTCGGCTGCCACCCAGGCTAGTCCCGATCGGGCCACTGCAACTTATTGATAGAAAAAAAATTGCATTGTAAAAGTTAACATCCTTCATATGTTTTGCTATCTGCTAAATGCATAAATAACTTTGAAGCTCGTCGGGCGCACAGTTGGCAAATCAAGAGTTGAGTAGTGAGTGACGAGTGGTTGTCAAATTTAAATCTCTAATCTCTATAAATGTTTTAACAACTGACGCGAGACTGGCGCAAGACAATCAAGTGAAGATAGCAGCAAGAGCTACGAGCTCAAACGGAAGCAACTTTTTTATGGAACTAAGATGCACTGTGTCGTCTGTCATATGTTCCCGTCTAAAGCAGACAAAAGAGAAAAAAAAAACTATCACTGACCAGCCATGCTAATAGCAGACAGCACCTGGTTTGCGTGACAGCTAAGCGGCTGGTTGACAATCCATCTTCCGGGCCGTTGATAATGCTGGTCAGGAATTTAAATGCAGATGCCCATCGTGTTATTGCACGATTTATAACAACGGCATATTCTTTTTTTATTACTAGAAATGTGATTTCATTTGTGTTCTTTTTATATCCAGGATGTTTAAAAAAAAAATGGTTAAACAAGTTTACAGAATAACATAACTTATAAGTCTTTTTTAACTTATAAGTTTTTTTTGTAACAATGATAAATTACAAATTTTGGAGGGGGGCCAGTAAAATTGTCTTTGGGCCAGTAAGTTTCAAACCGGTTAACGTAGCGGTTAATGTTAACGTTGAGCCTGTAGACGCTCGGTTCGACCAATCATGGCTTGTCCGCCCTGGTTTGCGGTGTGAGTCATCATGTTAGTTTTTTTTCTTTCTTTTTTGGGGGAGAACAGCACATACCCCCATACCCCCTTCCCCACACCTCCTCTCCCACCCCAACTACAGACCAATCGACAGCCTCGAGGTGCGAGCTAGCGAACAGCGTCAGGGAGGAATGGATGATGAAATCGACTTCCTACGACGGTTACGCAATAAAAGAAACGTGACGGAATAAAAACACGTAAAACAAAGACCCAGCAAATTCCTAAAATCCTGTGTGTTCTTGTTGTTTAACCATTGAAAACAGGGGGACCGCGGGAGGCTACGAAGGGGAGAGGGCTGGGAGGTCAGCCTGCGTCAGAGGCCCGTTCCAGGGAACTTTCCAGGCTGGCGACCCCTATTACATTAGCAAGAGGACCAGAGAGGAGTGGCTGGCCAAGTGGAAGATGGAGGTGAGTACCCAAGCTGGGCCACAATCTCGGCCAGGCCTGGAGCCTCCCCGTCTGGGTGGACGCTGGGCGGGCCCAGCCAGGCTGGATGTGCCGTTGATGGGGCCAGGCAGTGGGAGGGTAGGGCCCAGCAGTGAGGGCTTCCACAGCCAAGTGTTTTTGATGGGTCATTCGATATCTCATGAAGGTACAATTTATTTAGCAGGCTTTTGCAGGGACTCCGGCCTCCTCCTCCTCCCTCCTTGTGGAGAGATGTGAGGCTTATGCTGTTCATGAGTGATAAAGTCACATCCATAGCTCTTTCCACTCTCTTTCCACCTTTCTCTCCTTCTTTCATTCGGCTTGCACTTTTACTTTTAGGTCCTCCGTTTTTTGTCAAACTTATTTTTGGAGCTGATATGTATATCTTTATTAACAATGTAAATCTATTTTTTTCTGGTAGTGTAGTTTATTCCGCAGTAAACACAGTCTGTACTGCTGCTTCCTGTATGTGACTACACAGCTCTCTCTGACTGAACCAGACCACTCATTATTCAAGTACTGATTTTGTTTCAAGTCATTAATAACGGTTCCAGAAACATCATGACATAAATATTCATAAATCTTCTCTCTTTCTCTCTCCTTCTTCCTCTCTCTCTCTCTCACCCTCCCTCTCTCTCTATCTCCCTCTCTCTCCCCCCCTCTCTCTATCTCCCTCTCTCTCTCCCCCCCCCCCTCTCTCTCTCTCTCTCTCTATGTCTCAATTCCCGCCACTCTCTCTGTGTATCTCACCACCCTGCTCTCTATCTCTCTCTCTGTCTCTCACACCCCCTTCTCTCTCTTTCTAACTCCCCCTCTCTCTCCCCTCCCTTCTCCCCCTCGCTCCGTCGCCAGTCCCCTCAGTTAGTTCTCTGCTATAGTAATGTGATGTAGTGAGACTTTCACTGTTACATAATGAGCTGTAGCCATGGAAACAAGGATGGGGCCTACGATGGCCGGCCGTGTCCCCGCCCCCTCCTCCAGCCATTGGAGCAGACTTGGGTGGAAGCCATAAAAATGTCTGGAGGTTAGAAATATTGCCAAATTAGCGGGACACACTAGGGGTCTCCTGAGTGAAACGTCGTAAAATCCTGAGGAAACAGGCGGCTCACATTTTCCAAACAGACCCAGCAGTTTCTTTTGAAAGTGTTTTGAAATAGCATGCAGAAACACTGAACGTTCGACCTGGGCATGTGCTGGAGGACTGTTCGTGTTCGATGTCTTGTGATTGGTACGTGGCTGTGTGCTGGCAGTGCAGCTGTGTGTTGAGGACGGTGAGGGAGATCCTGTGTGGACCACAGGACTTCAGCTGAGCCGAGTTGGCCGAGCGCTGGAAGGATTCGTTTAGGGAGAGAGAGAGTTGCTTTCTTCTACTCTCTCTATCTCTCTCTCTCACTTCCTTCCTCTTTCTCTCCCTCCTCTCCCTGCACTTATATCTCTTCTTCTCCCCCCCCTCTCTCTCTGCCCCTCACCACCCCCCTCTCTCTCTTCCTCTCTCCCCTCTCTCCACTCCCTCTCTCACCCCCCTCCCCCTTCTCTCTCTCTGAGAGAGGAATCCCTCTTTTCTGAGCCTTGGGTTACAGTGGACTCCTCTCCAACCCCCATTCTTCTCCTGACCCCTCCCCCAGCTATGGAAATGAACCCTGTGCTCTGGATATGAGGGTGAAGATGAGGTTTGCTGCAAATTTCCAGCCCAGCTTGCAAGACAGCCTCTTGGCCCATAGCCAACGTTTTGCAAGTCCTCTCTAGCCAACCAGAATTCCTGTCGGCAATCACCTGACCCTGAATTCCCAGACAAAGAAATGTTCATGCTTTCTTTTTTTAAGCGATCTCTTCTTCCCCACGAGTGGGGGTAAAGAGCTGAAACCGCTGTGTGGATTAGGAGTGTTGTGAGCTGGCGTGTATGGGTATGTGCGCTGTGTTATTTGTTCGATAGGACAGTGGATTGTGTGCATGTCTGATTAGCCCGCTTACGTCGAGTGGAATATGCTGACTTCAGGTATTTCTACAAGAGTTGCTGCCGACCATCTGCTCTGCACGGCTTAAAGGGAAACGGTCTCTTTAAAAGGGAAAGTGCGTGCTGGCTTTAGCTGAAAAAGTAACTTGCCTTGAAATACGTTTTTTTCCTTTTTTTCTTCCTTTTTTTTGGACTTCTTAGAAGTTGATTGTGTAGAAACTATTTCCTGTTTTACTGTGCTGGCAAGAACTGCAGTGCATGTTGTATCTGTTTAGGGTTGATCAGAAAGATTGTTGCACATATGTACACATTATGTAACATATTTTCGATACGTAATAAATATGACAAATGCATAGGACAGAAACTTTTAACTTTCAACACAATGTGTGATATGCTGGGGGGGGGGGGGGGGGGGGGGGGGGGGGGGGGGGGGGGGGGGGGGGTTTATGTCGCAGGGAAGGGGAGCCAGCTGTATAAAGATATGGATATTCTGCTGAACTGGGAGAAAGTTCATCAGGCCAAAGCTCAAACCAGCAGTAGTTACTGATAGAGTTGCACCAACCAGAATAGTAATACCCACACACCTTTGTTAATATAACATTGATAATGGGTCACCCCCCTTGTCCCCTATTAGTACAAAACATGATTCCTCGATTTGCTTTGAGAACACGAGGGATTCTTTTTATGAGAGTGACAAAAAGCAATTTCCTAAGATCCTAAAAAAACAGTTTTGACAATGCCACTTGTGGATTCATAGGGAATAACGTATTCAGGACCATAATAATCCTAATTATGTTTTAGAAAGGCAGAGTACAATGCAGTCCAGATGGCCTTTTCTGAGGGACCCCCCTGCTGCTAAGGAAATACACAGCCCTTTGTGGGAAACTGTGTTAAGATCAGGCTAATGAATGCTACTGTGTTTCTCCATTGCTTTACATAGTGTTGATGTAATCTGCTCCCTAAGGAACATGAGGGGTTCATTTCCAGGAGCTTTCTCCTGATCCAGGTTCTAATATGGTGATCCTTCCAGAGTGCTAGCAATCCACACCTGTTCTGTTCAGTACCTCCAGGCAAGGTCTCGTTGGGAGTTTGTGTTTCTGCTGTGAACAGAGGCCTGACAGGAGAGAGACAGAACAGAACCCTGACAGGAGAAAGACAAAACCCTGACAGGAGAGAGACAGAACAGAACCCTGACAGGAGAAAGACAAAACCCTGACAGGAGAGAGACAGAACAGAACCCTGTCAGGAGAAAGACAGAACAGAACTCTGACAGGAGAGAGACAGAACAGAACCCTGACAGGAGAGAGACAGAACAGATCCCTGACAGGAGAAAGACAGAACAGAACCCTGACAGGAGAGAGACAGAACAGAACCCCTGACAGGAGAGAAACAGAAACAGAAACCTGACAGGAGAGAAACAGAACAGAACCCTGACAGGAGAGAGACAGAACAGAAACCTGACAGGAGAGAGACAGAACAGAACCCCTGACAGGAGAGAGACAGAACAGAACCCTGACAGGAAGAGAAACAGAACAGAACCCTGACAGGAGAGAGACAGAACAGAACCCTGACTGGAGAAAGACAGAACAGAACCATGACAGGAGAGAGACAGAACAGAACCCTGACAGGAGAAAGACATAACAGAACCATGACAGGAGAGAGGACAGAACAGAACCCTGACAGGAGAAAGATAGAACAGAACCCTGACAGGAGAAAGACAGAACAGAACTCTGACAGGAGAGAGACAGAACAGAACCCTGACAGGAGAGAGACAGAACAGAACTCTGACAGGAGAGAGACAGAACAGAAACCCTGACAGGAGAGAGACAGAACAGAACAATTGGAAGTTTCCTTGACACGTCTCTCTGTGTTACATCACACACGTGTGTTTGATTGTCACTCCCTCCTCCCTCGGGTGTTGCACTTTTTATTATTTTGAAAAACACCTGTGTGGTATGTTTGCAGGTTCGTATATCGTTTATCTGCCGGCTTTTCAAGAGATTTTGCCATTCTGAAAGTATGGCCCCTGAATTGACTTCCACATAGTGACTTTGTAGGACTGCTTTCACAATAGTTTAGTGTAGGCTGCTCACAGTATTTTGCTGTCGTTCTTTTTAAGTTTCAAATGTTATGGTAGTAGCACCGTGCGCTGCGAGGCTCCGAGAAAAAAGGAGCGACACTGCGCCAAGTCCAACGTCAACAAACAGTGTGCATTTGTTGACGTTGTGCAGTAGAGAGAGTGTGCATAATAGAGAGTGCAGGAGAGAGAGTGTGCAGGAGAGAGAGTGTGCAGGAGAGAGAGTGTGCAGGAGAGAGAGTGCAGTAGAGAGTGTGCAGGAGAGAGAGGGTGCAGGAGAGAGAGTGTGCAGGAGAGAGAGTGTGCAGGAGAGAGAGTGCAGTAGAGAGTGTGCAGGAGAGAGAGTGTGCAGGAGAGAGAGTGTGCAGGAGAGAGAGTGTGCAGGAGAGAGAGTGTGCGTTTGGAGACGTGCTGTGGCCAGTGCGAGGAGAGGCAGGTTCACCGAGCGAGGCTGTGCACCTCCCCTAACCCCGGCGGCCCCCAGGGAGCAGAGCTCTGAGGCAGATTATCCTCCGCTCTGTCCTGAACATGTCACAGCACTCAGGCAGACAGAGCTCTCTCAGCCAAGCTGCTTCTCTGCACATACCAGGAAGTCAGGTTAGTAGCCTCAGCCTTCTGCCTCGTGTGTTTACCTTCTTTCCTCTGCCCATCTGGGATGTTTGACCTAGAATCTCCTCCCTGTTCGCTGGTGAGTACTAAGTCACTTTCCGGGCTTGTTGTTTTGCGTTCAGCTTGTTGTTTTTGACGGTTGTCTTTGGCTCGGCTTGGCGCACGGCCACTTACAGTGCTGGGGGTTAGTCTGCCGTCAGTGTCAGGAGTGTGTAAACGATAAAGACTGCATTGTGTCTCCAGCGCCCCCCCCCCTCCCCTTCCTCTCTCTACACTGGATCCAGAGAGCCTGTCTTGCTGGTGGAACTCACATTGTGAGGCCCCCCAAAAGGGGGCCTTTACAACTGGGAAAAGGGCCAGAGACAAATATCTGGTTCTTATAGCCACTGTACTCCCCTCCCCACCCCCCCCCACACTGCCCGTATCAGAGTCAGTTTCCAACCCACGGACTGTGCTGGAGACAGCAGACTCCCCCCTACACACACTAAAATGGCCACCACAGTGTGTGCTGTGAGATACGGGATTTTCCCTCTTGCTCCGTTTTCTCCTTGCTCTCTCTCGCTTTCCCTCCCACTCTGCCTCTCCTATCTTTCTCTCTCTTTCGCTCTTCCAATCTCCCACTTTCTCTATCCCACACTCTGCCTCTCCCTATCTTTCTCTCTCTTTGACAGTGAATGTTCCCTTACTTAATGCAATCAGTTCTGGATGACTGAACTCACAATGAACTGAACCACGTTGCATTTCTTAATCAATAGGCCTTTTCTTTGTGAAGGAAGGAGCTTGCAGAAACAAACAAACACAAAAAATACTCTAAAAATATCGGTTTCTTCAACTATCACTGACAAGCAGAAAAGCTATTCTTCCCTCTGTAATCCCTGTCTGACTCCAGCGGAGGTTGTTTCTGGCCCAGCAGACCTAGCACGTCTCTGGACTCCAGCCATGCGCTTCTACTACGCAGATATTTATAAACGACACCAGAGCCGTTTGATTGAAGACCACATGGTTCTACTCTGCACCAGAAGCCTTCCGCATGCCGGTCTCTACACTCCCCCCTCTCTACTCCCCTCTTCCTTTCCCTCTCATTCCCTCTTCCCTCTATTCCTCTCCCTTTCTTTCCCCTCTCCTTCCTTCTCCCCCCCCCTCTACTCCCCTCCCCTCTCCTTCCCCCCCCCCTCTGCTCCCCTCTCCCCCCCCCTCTACTCCACTCTCCTTCCTCCCCCCCCCCCTCTACTCCCCTCCCCCCCCTCTACTCCCCTCTCCTTCCCTCCCCCCCCTACTCCCCTCTCCTTCCCTCCCCCTCTCCCCCCCTCCCCACATCCCCCCCCTCTACTCCCCTCTCCTTCCCTCCCCCGCTCTACTCCCCTCTCCCCCCCCTCTACTCCCCTCTCCTTCCCTCCCCCGCTCTACTCCCCCCTCCCCCCCGCTCTACTCCCCTCTCGTTCCCTCCTCCCCTCTCGTTCCCTCCCCCGCTCTACTCCCCCCTCCCCCCCCCGCTCTACTCCCCTCTCCTTCCCTCCCCCCCCCTCTACTCCCCTCTCCTTCCCTCCCCCCCTCCCCCACCCTCTACTCCCCTCTCCTTCCCTCTCCCACCCGCCGTTCCTCCCCCCTCAGGATGTACAGTATAGGATAGATTCATCCTCACACACTGGTCCTGGTGTTTACCAGTCGTTTATCCTCATCCCCCCTCTCACCTTCTCTCCCTCTTTCTGCCTTACCCTCTCCCCCTCTCTCTCTCCCTGCCTCCCCCTCTCTCCCTGCCCCCTCTCTCCCTCTTTCCGTACCAGACCTTCACTTTTCATCCCTCTTTGTCCACCAACACCGCACTATTAGACGGTGCTGTCTACAGTATGTGTGTGAGAGGGGACCTGGGAGAGACTCTGGACTAGAACTGTTGAGTGAACGCAGCTGCTGAGTCATTCCTCGTATATGTGTGTGTGTGTTTACATCTGGGAGTGAGTGTATATTCAGTGTGTGTGTGTACGTGCTTGTGTGTGTGTGTGAATACAGTATGCATGGATAACCAAATGCCAGTACAGGCAAGTGTGTGTGTGTGTGAGAGAAAGAGAGAGAGACAGATTGCAGAATGAGTGCAGCTGTTGGGGATTTACAGGGAGAGGTTTATGACACGGTTAGGTCTCATCCCGTGTGATTGACCCAACAATTCAGTGTCAGGTACCACAAACCCAGTCAACTTCTCTCCCCCGAGCCGTCAGCGCACTACGTCAACGCACTACGTCAGCGCACTACGTCAAAGCACTACGTCAGCGCACTACGTCAACGCACTACGTCAACGCACTACGTCAGCGCACTACGTCAGAGCACTACGTCAGCGCACTACATCAACGCTCCACAACAGTAGATGTGGCCTGTGTTCGTTTGGTGTGGTACCACAGAGCTTATCTCACACGGAGAGAATGTTTACAGTGGCTTGTGAATTCATACTATGTAAAGAATGACTTTGGTCTAAGTTGACTTGAGCTAATGTCTAAGCCCTGTTTGAAGTATTCCACTGTCAACAGTGAAACATCTGGAAAAAGTTGTGGTCCTCCTTGTTTTGTATCACTTTGATATCCTCTCTAAACAGGAGGTAACCCCAATAGACACTGGAGTTCATTAGTTATCTTAGTTTTAGGATTTACTTATGTACAAATTAAGATTTATAACCATATAGGACTTAGGTTAGACAATAATTCCAATGTACTTGTAGTTGTTTCAAATGGTAAATAAACTTGAAACTTCAACAGTATGTGCTGATATGAGGATTAAGGCCAGAACCATAACTAAATAAGTAAGAATAATTGATTAAATATTGCTGTATAAACATCTCCCAGGGCTATGATATATATACACAGCTACATCTGTGGCTGTACCTCACTAAAACTCAAGTAGTTACAGTAGTTGGACAGTAGTTACTTCCAGTAGCTAGCCTACTTTCAGTAGTTACATTCAGTAGCTAGCCTACTTTCGGTAGTTATTTTCAGAAACAACTTCCCAACCCGCCCCCTCCCTGGCTGTGTTTCAGGCAGAGAAGAAGGCCAAATTGTCAGTGATGAACGCTATGGAGGACCATGAGGAAGTGGAGGCCCAGGAGCCCCAGAAAGACGAGTTGCCAGTAATCACACAACCCATGACCCCCCAACCGCCAAAACAGGCTCAACAGCCTCATCAACATCCACAACAACAACAGCCACAACAGCAACAGTCACAACAGCCACCACAACAGCCACAACAACAGCCACCACAACAGCCACAACAACAGCCACAGCAACAGCCACAACAACAGCCACCACAACAGCAACAACAACAGCCACCACAACAGCAACAACAGCCACAGCCACAACAACAGCCCACTGACCCCGCCTCACCCACCATAGCCACCACCCCTGAGCCTGTGGCCATCAGAGGAGAAGACAAGACATCCCCCAAGTCTGCAGACACGGAGCCAGAGTATGAGGTAAAGAGCAGCCATGTTGGTTGTTAGTGGTGGTTAATGGTGTCAGGGATGGGTGTAGCTCAGTGGTAGAGTATAAAGCTGCACATGAAGTCCCAGGTTCACATTCCCCTGCACTTTGCTCGGGATTTAATCCATTTGTATTTGTTTGGTTGTGCGTTCCTTTAGTTTAGCAGACTCTTTTATCCAAAGCGACATACAGACAGTGGCTGTTGATGTGGTTGCGTGGTCACCTTTCAGGATGGGCGAGGCTTCAGCATCGGGGAGCTGGTCTGGGGGAAGCTGCGTGGGTTCTCCTGGTGGCCCGGGCGCATCGTGTCATGGTGGATGACCGGACGCAGCCGTGCAGCTGAGGGAACCAGATGGGTCATGTGGTTTGGTGACGGAAAATTCTCAGTGGTGAGGGTCGGACATCTGCTAAGATAACTCCAACTTGTTCCCCCCCAAAAAAACCCTACAACTATTTTTAAGTTCCCAAACAGAATGTTTGGGAATCAAGCAGTGGGAACCACTAAAACTGTATATTAATTCGCAAAGCTGCTGTTCCCAAACAGTAATGCGGACACTCTATCACATGCTGAATATTTAATAGCAAAACTCCATTACATTTGCTGAAAAGTGGTAAAACAAGAACGTTTAGGTGGTCATGGTTTTCTGTCTGCTCTGGCCTCACAGGTCTGTGTGGAGAAACTGATGCCTTTGAGTTCCTTCTGCAACGCCTTTCACCAGCCAACCTACAACAAGCAGCCCATGTACAAGAAAGCCATCTACGAAGTTCTTCAAGTAGGTGGCAGGTTTATTTTTTAAAACAACAGTTATTTTGTACTGATTCTGTTGGTGTAGTTTTCCTGTTTTGACTAAATGGAATAAACAGTAGGAAAACATTCCTATGCTAGTGTTGTGCCCTAAGTCGAATTTTGTAAACCTAGTCGTCGTCGTCGTCATCGTCGTAAACCTAGTCTTGTGAAAAAAGATTTTAGCTAGTGTTGTCAATCTAGTTTTGTAAACCTAGTGTTGCTAACCTACTTTTGTAAACCTAGTGTTGCTAACCTGATTTTGTAAACTTAGTGTTGCTAACCTAATCTTGTAAACCTAGTGTTGCTAACCTGATTTTGTAAACTTAGTGTTGCTAACCTAATCTTGTAAACCTAGTGTTGTCAACCTTTTGGAAATGAACCAGTGATAACACTGTCTGTCCCCAGGTGGCGAGCACCCGAGCAGGCAAAGCCTTCCTAGCTTGCCCTGACAGCGACGAGACGGACACCTCCAAATCAGTGGACATGCAGAACAAGCAGATGATTGAGTGGGCCATGACTGGGTTCAAGCCCACAGGTCCTAAAGGCTTAGAGCCCCCCGAAGGCAAGACAGTCATATGTAAAACTAGGTCATATGCATGAACTAGTTCTTACATAAGATCTAGTTGATATGCATGAACTGTTTCATATATAATAACCAGTTCATTAGCATTCACTGGTTCATATATAATAACCAGTCCATATGTATAGTTTATATGCATATAAACTAACTTTAACTAACTCACATGACTGAACTACACGTTGAGCTCTGATCTGGGAGTTCCAAAGTCGTTTTTTGTTTTTGGTGTCCAGGCCAAGCATCTACCCATTTGTCAAACTGTATTTGTCTTGGCAAGGCATAGTCGTGAGCATGCCAAAACATCCCAGCTCAAAGAAAATCCATCCACAAATTGCTCTGATTACCAACTAAAAACAGGGATGAGAAATGTCCCCACATGTCATGTCGTAGCACCTGCCACACATTTCATGTTTATTGTTCAGTATTGTTACATTTTACGTTCTGGTTTATATTCACGTCTCGGTCATCTGAGGTCATCACGGTCTGTCTATGCTCCTCCCACCAGAGGAACGCAACCCATACAAGGAGGTGTACCCTGAGATGTGGGCGGAGCCAGAGGCAGCGTCCTACACGCCCCCTCCTGCCAAAAAGCCTCGCAAAAGCACAGTGGAGAAGCCTAAAGTCAAGGACATCATTGACGAGAGGACGAGAGGTGAGGTGCCTCGCTTACTGGGTTATATTGGGGTTGCGACCCCCATATCCCCTCCCAGTGGGATCATTAACAGAGCTGAATATCAGAGGGGGAGTCTAGGGAGGAGGGAGAGGGGAGAGGGGGGTCAGGCCTGGTAATAGACTAACACACACAGGACAGGTTCAGTCATGCTAATGTAGGTAGGATGAACTTTGTCAACCTGAGTCCCATTATTAAGTCAGGTTAATGTTTTTTTTTTCGTGTAGTACACAGCACTGCACATTTTGTACACGGTATTGTATGTTTACCACACAGTATTGTGCATGTAGTACACATAGTTTGACATGTCACAAGCAAAGACTGTGGTGCATATCAGGGTACTTGGGGTAACACGTTGACAGCCTCCATTTCACCTGAAACCATGTGTGTTGTTTTGTCTGCAACAGAGCGACTCGTGTCTGAAGTGAGACAGAAGTGCAGGAACATCGAGGGTGAGTAACTTCCTGTCCTCTCGCCGACCTCTGACCTCAGAGGGGATAAGGAAAACGGGGAATGTGTTAGCTGCGTGACCATGGATTTATTCAGCGCACGCTTTCATGCAAACGGGGGTTTGAACCTGCGATCTCTTGATTTGCAGTCAAATGCTTTACTTGTGAGATATACCCATCTTCTGAATGAGCTGTTCTGTTGAGAATATATATGGTTCGGGTCTGATCTGTCCTCTTCTTGTGTTCTTGCTCCTGGCCTTGGCTGACTCGGTATCTGGTCTCCCTGCTCCAGACATCTGCATCTCCTGTGGAAGTCTCAGTGTTTCCCTGGAGCACCCTCTCTTCGCTGGGGGAATGTGCCAAAGCTGCAAGGTGAGGAAGGAGGAGGAGAAGGAGGGGGAGGAGGGAGAAGAGGAGGGAGAAGAGGAGGGGGAGGAGGGAGAAGAGGAGGAGGGGTAGGAGGAGGAGAAGGAGGAGGGGGAGGAGGAGAAGGAGGGGGAGGAGGAGGAGGAGGAGGAGGAGGAGGAGGAGGAGGGGAGAGGGGGAGGAGGAGGGGGAAGAGGAGGCTTTGGACAACTTTCAAGCTTCGGCCTAATCCCTAGCATCCTTAACAGACTGTAAACAAACACACACACACACATAGCTCCTTGAAGAGCCTTCACAAACAACCACTGTGAAAACAAGAGATAACGATGTAGCACAGCCACAGCAACACTTGAGTGCAGAAGCAGTTTGTTTATATGAGGCCAGTAACATTTGAGTGTCTCCACCCCTGAGCTGTAACGAGCTGTCAGGTTATGGTCTTACCCTTGTCTGCCTCAGAACTGCTTCTTGGAGTGTGCGTACCAGTATGACGACGATGGCTACCAGTCCTACTGCACCATCTGCTGTGGAGGGAGGGAGGTGCTCATGTGTGGCAACAACAACTGCTGCAGGTCAGCCACCTGGGTCCTGAGTGTGTGTGTGTGCATGTGTGTGTGCTCTGAGTGAATGTGTATGTGTTTTTAGAGAACTAGTGCCCGTGATGCAGCTGGTGATTCAGATGTCGGTTTGTTGATTCGTCGACACAAATAAACACACACACACACACATATTCCTGGTATTATAGTATGATAAACTCAGTGCTATGATAGTGCTATGAAGTGATATGCTAAGTGCAGTGGCCGTGCCTGTGATGCCCGTGCCCGTGATGCAGCCAATGATTAAGATGTCAGTTAGTTGATAACCCGAGATGATGACATGTACAATGCCTGTCGCGGCCCTCGCTCTCTTTAGAATACCATAATCACTACAGCTAGTGACACATCTAAACAACTTCACCCTCTTTCCTGCACATCCTTGGGTCTGGATCTATACACCTGCTAAACTTCATACAGTGCCCGGTTCATGAGCTAATTGAGCTACAGACAGACAGAAATGCCTGGCATATAGTATGATGTAGATGTGTGTATTAATGTGTGAGTGTGTTCCTAGTGTATTTTGAAGTATGTGTGCGTGTGTGTGTGTTCCTAATGCATGTTGATCTGTGGATAACGTGTGCATCAATACTCTGTTTTGGTAATTATGTCTGTGTGCATTACACAGTTCCCCGTCCTAGTTTGTCTCAGTACTAAAAGCTTCTCTTCTTTGTCCACTTGCTCTTGTCCCTTCACTTCCTCCTTCTCCTCCTCCTCTTGCTCTTCCTCCTCCTGCGCCCTCCTCTTCTTCCTCATTTTCCTCTTGCACCTCTACCATATTGTCCTCCTCTTCCTGTTCCTCCTTCTCCTCCTGCCTTTGCCATCTCATCTTCCTCCTGCCCTTTCTCCCTCCCCCCCCTCCTCCTGCAGGTGTTTCTGTGTGGAGTGTGTGGACCTCCTGGTTGGGCCGGGAGCATCTCACGCTGCTATAAAGGAGGATCCGTGGAACTGCTACATGTGTGGGCAGAAGGGCGTGTTCGGGCTGCTGGAACGCCGGGCCGACTGGCCCTGCCACCTCCAGCACTTCTTTGCCAACAACCACGACCAAGATTTTGTATGGGCCTCAGTTACAGTTTTTCACGATTGCTAAAACACATTTCTTGAAACAGTCAACCATTTTCTCAAAACTGTAAACACAAAACTTCATTTCCAAAACCTCTGACTCTTCTGGCAAAATCAAACACTCGCTCCTAAACCATGTAACATGTGCTCAAAATCAAACAATTCTGTCAGATCATAAACACAGCAAATCAATATATAAACACTATGGAGCAATTATTAGACACAACACAAAAAAATTGAGAACACAGCTTCCAGGCCATGTAGTTCCATGTAAAGACAAATTTGTTTATGTATACACAGTAAATGCATTTACGTAGCAATAAAGAAAATGGATTTTGAAACACTGGATTTTGGTGTTTCAACACCCATTTACACTTTCCTGATGTATGACTATGTTTAGCCTGTGTTCTGCACCTCTCTTTCACCAACCGTCTCTGGAGGAGGGGATCCCTCACTGAATTGCTCCTCCCAAGGTTTCTTCTATTTTTTCTCCTCTAGTTAGTTTTCCTGGGAGTTTTTCCCTGTCTTCCTTGAGGGTTGAGGTTGGCTGAGGGGCAGTTCTATGGGCATATGTGAAGCCCTCTGTGACATTGCTTGTAAAAAGGGCTATACAAATACTGTGCATTTGATTTGGTTTGAAAATATTACAGTAACCATCACAACTTAGTACTGTCAACAAAGAACAAAGAAAAACGGGGTAAAAACCCTCTGGTGTGCTGGATCCAGCCTTGAAAACACTCCACATCTATGTCACCACAGGACAATTCCATTGACTGTCAGAGATTTACCCTGGTATATGGGTTTCGGTCATAGACCTTTCACCGCCACACAGAGAAAAACTCTTTAATTGGGTTGAGAAAAGGGCTGTATGGTGGAAGGTAAACATTTACAGTAAAAAATGCTGGTTGATGTTTAACTATTCTCATACACGACACCACAGTGAAAGCTGACTTTGTCCCAAACCACCATTAGAAGTCATAGAGAGTCATTGTGTTTTACAGATGACAACTGTGTTGTAGTTGTGTTTACTGTTTGCCGCCTGTGTTTACCATTTTGCAGCACAAGTGCATCACAGTGCAAAATGTGTTTAGTGAATGAGAATGTGTTTCGAGTTTTGCCAAAAGAGTGTCTGATTTGACAAATTGTTTTACTTTACTGAACATTTAATTCAGAGAATGGGGTTTAGTGTTTTAGCAATTGTGAAAAACGTAAAAGCATTACAATAATATAATAATAATAATAATAATATTATCATATATATATCATTACATTATTATATTGTATTTTTATATAATATATAATAGTTATAATAATATTATATAATATATGTATAGTATAATTTAAAACAATACAGATACAAAAATAAATATATTTTTATAATACCATTCTCTCGCCTGGTGTATGGATACCAACCTGCTTCCTGTGTTCCAGGAGCCACCTAAGCTGTACCCCCCGGTCATGGCAGAGAAGAGGCAGCCCATACGGGTGCTGTCACTGTTTGACGGCATAGCAACAGGTTAGACAAGAATCCCCAGCGCTTCTCTCTGACGTTTCCAAAACTCTTCGTCTGAACAAAGTGTTCTGTCTGGATCAGGTTACCCCCTCCCCTAGTCCTAGCCCCTCCAGAAGATCATATCATACCACTGTCTGTTATGTCAGTCAGCACACAGTGTTGCCACGCCAACAGTTACAGTAACAGGAATTTGGGGCCCCAGAAAAACAAATAATAAAAAAAAAACACAACTAATGAATCGTTCCCCCTTTGACCATGCCCCTGGTGATCTATATTTATATGACATTTACATTTCATTTAGCAGATACTTTTATCGAAAGCAACGCACAAATACTGCATACAGAAAAATTTGAGAATGATAGAAAATCACAATTTTATTAGCGAGTCTGGCTTTATCTTCAGTTGTGGTCTACTGTACCTTTACCCTTCATTATTCTACCTCCACATGGACAATAAAGTTGTATTTGAATGATGAAGATGCTGTTACAGTGACCTCTGACCCCTGGCTGACCCCTGTGCAGGGCTGCTGGTGCTGAGGGAGCTGGGCATCCAAGTGGAGCGCTACGTGGCGTCGGAGGTGTGCGAGGATTCCATCACGGTGGGCATTGTGCAGCACCAGGGCCACATCATGTACGTGGGCGACGTGAGGAACGTCACCCGTAAACACGTGAGTGGAGGCCGAGCAGGCGCTGGGGGGGGTGGAGTCCCAATCCGTGAGGATCTGTTTTGGTTGTGCTGGGCTCTCACTGGGCTTTTCTTTTTTATTGTTTTGTGCTGTCCCCTCCTCTTTTCTCTCTCTCTTTTCTCTTTGCTATTTTTTGGAGAAAACGTTGTCTTGATGTGTTTTTCTCAGTTTCTGTGCTTCTCTCTCTCGGATTTTCTCTTTCATTCTCTTCTTCTTTGTCCATCTCTATCTGCGTTTTTCTCTCTCTTTCTTACCCTCTCTTTCCCTCTTTTTCTGTCTCGATTTATTTATTTTTCGCTCTCTCTTTCCCTTTCTCTCCGTTTTTCTCTCTCTTTATTTGACTGCCTCTGTCCCTCCCTATCTTTCCCTCTTTCTCTCTCTCCCTCTATCCTTCCCTTGCTCTCTAACTCTCTCCCTCCCTATCTCTCCCTCTTTCTCTCTTTCCCTCTATCCTTCCCTTGCTCTCTAACTCTCTCCCTCCCTATCTCTCCCTCTTTCTCTCTCTCCCTCTATCCTTCCCTTGCTCTCTAACTCTGTCCCTCCCTATCTCTCCCTCTTTCTCTGGCTTTCCCTCTCTCTGCAGATACAGGAATGGGGTCCATTTGACTTGGTGATCGGAGGTAGCCCCTGCAATGATCTCTCCATCGTCAACCCTGCTAGGAAGGGCCTTTATGGTGAGTCTGGACTCATTGCTTTTGACCGCCTGTTTACCGCCTGTTTACCAGGTGGCAGGCTGGAAGACAGGCCGGCTGGCCGACACCGTGACGCTGACTAAGCTGGATCATTTCCCCTGTCTCCTGTAGAGGGCACTGGTCGTCTGTTTTTTGAATTCTACCGGCTGCTTCACGAGGCTCGGCCGAAAGAGGGCGACAGCCGTCCGTTCTTCTGGCTGTTTGAGAACGTGGTGGCCATGGGCGTGAGCGACAAAAGGGACATCTCTCGCTTCTTAGAGGTCTGCCACACCACCACCCATAAACAGGAAGTGCTACTGAACACTTCCTATCATCTTTCCGTCGTCTGGTCGGAAGCGAGACCAAAATGAGACACACTTTCATGTCAAACAAGTCCCACGTAGATAACTGTATTCTAATGCCCCCTTTTGGTAGCGGATCACATTACGTGTCACGGCATCCCTAGTCTGACCTTTGACACTGGTGCACCTCTGTCACCAACAGTGCAACCCAGTGATGATCGACGCCAAGGAGGTGTCGGCGGCTCACCGCGCTCGCTACTTCTGGGGCAACCTTCCTGGCATGAACAGGTTGGCGAGAGAACGGTGAGGGAGCCAACCGCCGTGCTAACGAAGTGACCCAAAGCCTGGACAAACCCCAAACCCTTCCTTCTCACCAGACTGAGCTCACAAACATTTACCCCCCCCCCAACACACACACCCCACCCCCCTCCTTCCTGGCATTTATGTTTCATCCTCCTTGCTGACCTCCCTCTCTTCCCTCATGTAGACCCCTCTCGGCCATGTGTACCGACAAACTGGACCTCCAGGACTGCTTGGAGCATGGGAGGACAGCTAAGGTGTGTCTCGGTTTTGAGGGTTTTTTGCGTCTATGTTCATAGACACATTTAGTCATTCATCAATTTATACATCCGCAACCTATAAAGCCCATGCTGTATTTATTATGGGGAATTTCCGCCCCCCCCCCCAAAAAGAAAAAACAGTTTGGTGATAGCTTTTACTTTATGCATGATTCCTGACTGCATTATTGTGCTTGTGATGCTCTAGTGTGTATGATGTTCATGTAAACTCTCTGGTTATCCTTCCTAGTTTGGCAAAGTGAGGACTATCACAACTCGCTCTAACTCTATAAAGCAAGGCAAGGACCAGCACTTCCCAGTCTTCATGAATGAGAAGGAGGACATTCTCTGGTGCACTGAGATGGAAAGGTGTGCTAGCTCAGTTGTTGACTTAGTCAACTTTTAGAAATGACAGTTATTATTGCGAGATAATATTACTAGGGGTTATTATGAGGAAATATGAATTAATTTCCGTCTGTTTGTTTGTTTGTCTGTCTGTCTGTGTCACTGTCCATCTGTCTATTTTTTTTTCTCCGTCCACTGCCCTCCTGATGTACTGCGTTACCGTGACAGAGTCTTTGGGTTTCCTGTCCACTACACTGATGTATCCAACATGAGCCGACTGGCCAGGCAAAGGCTTCTGGGAAGGTCATGGAGCGTGCCTGTCATCCGCCACTTGTTCGCACCGCTCAAAGATTACTTTGCCTGTGTTTAGATGTTGGGAAGAATAGTCTGAACCTTCACAACATTTTACTG
The DNA here is from genome assembly GCF_038355195.1 of Osmerus mordax. Classification (NCBI taxonomy): domain Eukaryota; kingdom Metazoa; phylum Chordata; class Actinopteri; order Osmeriformes; family Osmeridae; genus Osmerus; species Osmerus mordax. Next base: position 16,237,403 of record NC_090058.1, on the reverse strand, counting down.
ATGTTCTACCCAGAAACCAGAGCCTTGAGATTATACACACAAGTATAATTCACAAGTAGAAATTTCACATTATTTCTTGTATTTGAAATGTAATTCCTATTCTATTTAATTTTATATGTCATTTTACCTTTTAGCAGTGTTATCCAGTATTTTTTTATTGATTTATTTGTGCAAGCTATACTTGAGACAAGGCTTTCTTCTCAAGGCACTGAGAAAGATGAAAACACAATCTGTGCGTTAAAAAAATACTAGGTTTGTCTGGCAAATATCTGAAAGATAGGGATTTTTAAGATACATAATGTATGTGGAATATTCTGGCTATGACAGCATGAGGTGAGCTATGAATTCCACCAATAATGTAGCAATCTTCTATTTCCTCCAGCTACTGAGCCGAGAGGTGAGAAGGGTTTGTTTTTATCAGTCTCAAGAAAGCTGTGTCAATGAATCCAAAATCCACCAGATCATATATACCTCTTTGTTTACAGTTTATTTACACAAACTGAAGGTGAAAAAGGTACTACTGTAAAATGGTTACAATACCATGGTGCTCCAAGATGATGAGAACATCATACCCCATGTGGCACGACAATTTAGACAAGATGGCACCTAGAAACCGTTGCCTGAAAACATTTATTTTTATTTCAGTGTGACGTTCTCACACTGTGAAAGTTATGTGCGATATTTAATTCCTTAAAAAGTTGAGAAATGATGGTTGAGTGTTGACTGAAAGAGTATGCCATATCCTCTTTTCTATGTTTTACAGCTTTTACTAAAAAAGCTGTACTGGTGCTTTTAATCATTCAGCCTTTCCACCCTCAGGCCCACATCCTGTGTGATGCACAAACAGAACAGGAAGCTAGCCACATGGGCAGTGGTGTTTTCTGTCATTCCCAAAAAAAAAACACAAAAAAAAAAACTCTGTGATCAACGTTTGGGGTGAACTACTACTTTCTAGGTTCATCCTGACCTCTATCATTACTGTACAACTCTTAGCAGGTGCTCTAGGTGACGGGAGGGTGACCTGGTGTCTCCAAAACCAGGTTAACTCCCTCACCTTTGAACCCTGCAACCTATGAAACTGTCAGGTGCAAATATTCAACAATAATGGTGCGGCTTCACAATGTTCTTCTACTTTTTTATAGCAATTTTGTGCTGTTTTACCAACATTATAAGGCACTTTTATATGTAAACTTACTTTTTTCTTTGGTATTTTATGAATTGTTTGTAATTTTATTTGTTTTGCTTTGTTTTATGATGTGAATTGTTCTACCCTTGTGTAATACTTTTTGTATACAGTAGGGCTGTGCCAATAGAAGTTAAAGGGTGGATTTTGGTGATGAGTGAAATCCATGTATCTGATTCTTCATGTACTGTAGATGGATTGCAATTATCTCCCATTCCCATATTGTCTTCTGCTAAAGTAGTGATCCGGTGTATCATTCTCCAGAATGAAAGAATGTCTCTTTTTCTTCTATGATGTGATTGTAAGACGTAAAACAGAATCAAGGAACTATATGATGTGTTTGTACTGTATTTTACGACCAACAGAGAGACATACTGTCTTCTATGGTCCCCACCCCAGACTCCCATCCCCTGTAAATCCCAAATAGTTTATTTTAGACAAATTCAAGCATTACGGAATCCTATAATGGATTACATTTCAAATCTGAATTCTCTTGATTGTAACCCTAATGTGGAGTTTGGAGGATTTAGGCGCAAGTTTGTCAGAACCCAAAACTGACGTCGCAGTTAGCGAGATGTTATCTTACTCTGAAAAAAAAACTACGATGATGACAAAAAATATATATAAATTCTCTAAATAGTCTATATCATATTTAAGAATTTAAACAAATAACCTTATTAATGGAATTAAATTTCATTTATAATTAAGTTCTTAAGTGACCTTATTGCCACAGGTTTTGTCCACCCTTGTACTGGATAGATCAATGCGTGTGCATTTTGACCAGTACTTCATTTCCCCTCCCTAAAGTACTTGCCATCCCAAATATTTTGTACATTATGTACATAGATTTTTCCTGTTGCTGTTTTCAATTTGTTTTTATCTTTTTTTATTACGTATGAGATGTACAAATATAATTCTTTGCTAATATATATCATGGAATTAGAGGCGCTTAGATGAAAAAAAATACAATACATTTAATAATTGATCGATTTGAATCTAAATAAATTTCGATGCATTTTATTTGAGACTTAAAGTCTGCATTTTAGTACTGTTCATTTTGTTTATAATTGAGTGACAAGTGAATCCAGATTAAATTTGTCAAATGATTTTAGCCTAACAGCTTTAAGAAAGATGCGCTCAACTTCACTGCACAGCCCTACATAGTGTTGTTCATTCTTCTGTTTCTTTGTAAGAACAAGATGGATTGTAGGTGTTTCTGATGGTGCTAAAAGTTTTATCTAATCAAGAAAAATATATTTGTTTGGAAGAGAAATAAACTTGTCTTGACAATGACTGTTTTTAAGTTCCTTGAAGTAATGGAAAGCACTATTATTTCACGCTTATATATATATATTAACAAAGGCATTTTAACTTTGTACTTGAAAAAAATAATGAGAATAAATCAAGTTTCCTATATTGTTTTAGAATAGAAGTTGCTGTAGTTGGTGCTTATCTGTGGGAAACCCATGTACTTATAATGGGAAATATCAGACAAAAAAAACTTTTGGTAATAACTTTTACTGTAGCATAATGTATGCTTAATTCCTGACCGCTTCTTAATCCTACATGTGGAATCACATGTCACATCACAATCACATCATCCTCAGTGTGTTTCCAGTTGTTGTCTTGATTTTGATGCTTTGTTATGATTGGGCAGCAACAACCCATTTCACTGTTCAACCAGGTCAGCTTTATATCCAGTATCTGCTGACACTCTGTGTGACTTATTTTGTGTCATAATTGTTTATGACCTATATTTCTCTTCTTCAGACCAGTGCATACAGCAAATGTAGCAGTCATTCTCCAGCCCATACTTACCAGTATGTCTAGTGCCCAGAGAGAGAAAATTAAGACTCCTTATGTACTTGTGCTGGAGAACACTTGAATAAATGTATTGTTTTTGTGCAAAAGGATGATAGCTTCTGTTATTCTTCATTTCATTAATTACATAACGTTTTCTTAAAGTTCTTATATAATCATGCCAGTAGGCTGCTGATGGCATCAACAGCACCCAACATACTTTGGAACCATTAATGCTCAGCATCATAGAACTTACAATTGCATCTCAAAAAACATGCCTTTGTTATTCCTCAATGCTGCATTCACTGTAGTCATTTATAGTCCCCAGTGATAAAAAAAAACTGCAACAACAAAAATACCCACAGGATATATCTATTAAAATGTTTTATTACTTATACTTTCCTTTCAAACTGGTTTTCTTCTCCCCCCCAAAACTTCTGGCCTCACTAAGCAATCCCTTCCCCGATTCACAGTTCACACCCACTTCCTACAATAATGGTACAGCCTCCACCATGCGGACACGCCCTGAGTGCCAAGTGATTGGTTTATTTGGCTACCAAGGCAACATTCATTGCCGGTGATTGGAGCATCTCCACCGTCGCACGCCTTGGATGCTGAGGACGGGGGTTTCGCCGGCTGGTCCCAGGAAAGCATCTGGTGTTACCCTGCAAGTGCTTTGAACGATTTATTTTGCATTGGATATTGTAAAGTAACAAAAAGGGCGTTTGGAGCACTTGACCAGAAAAGCAGGTATGTGTGATTAAAAAAAATCCTGACTGGACTATTGGATGTTTCAACTAGGACTTGTTTAATAGCTAGACTGCTAGGTCTTGTTGATGTAAAACCGGCTTTTGCTCGGTCTAGGAGTGTTGGTGATACGAGGGGGGGGGGGGGGGGGGGGGGGGGGGGGGTTCTACAGCGGTGCTTTATATGGACACTTTGTCTCACAAGCCCCCGTCGAAAATAACTACATGTCTACCCTTTTTCCTGATTCATTCTATGTCTGCCACCATCTCTCGTGTCTTTTGTTAAGGAGCATGGGGGAAATTAGTTTCCAAATCCTTAAAATACGATTGAATCAGATCACCTGCAGTAGCATATATTTTCTTAACTGATTAGAAGGAAGTAGGCTAGCAGTGTTAGGGTGCAGCCCAGTTTTGATTAGCCGAGACTACAGTATGCAGCCTACCTATTAGGAAGGGGACCAGTTTCTTTGTGTCAAGTCGTACTGGTGGGATGTGTCTTCATCGGTGCAATGATTTCATGTATAAATTGTTGACTGATGATGAAACCGTACTCTAAAATACAGTATGAGACCAGTTATCTTACCTCGAATATAAATATTTGCAATGTAATGTTTTGTTGACATGCTGAGTAGCCTATCGTTTTGTGAATTATTCATTTGTTTTATCTCGCCATTACATTTTAGGAAACCCCATTTTTCACGGATCTTTGTTTTAGACTATTAATAGATGGATGGATGTATTAATACATATTTCTCATTTGTTTTTAATTCATACTTAACTTGGTTAGAATAGATTATGTAAAACAATTACTAGAGATAGACATATTTGCTCCCTGTCTAAAAAGGAAGTTTTAGACATAAGTTGTGTCTGTGTCTGCTCCAGTTCTGCAGCAAGCAGTCTGGTAGCTGGGTCTGTCTGTGAGTATATGTGCCATCTTAAAATTATCTCAGCATCAAATCTGGGACCATGACCATGCGGTAAAGTGGCCGCACCCACACAAGTACGCATGATACACACCCACATGCCTACTGTAGTGTCTACACACCCACCGATCCCCCCCCCACACACACACACACACACCCACACTCATACACTCACCACACTACACCACAGACACACACATACACACAAAGAAGAGTTTCTCATTTGTATTTGATAGAATTTAAAGTGGTGATTTGTTCTGTAGGAATCAGTAATGAATACATCATTGTATTCATTACTGATCACTGTAGTTCCAGCCCAGCTAGCCTAGGGCTGCTAGGTCACAGGCTGTGTCAGACACAGCCTGTGGTCAGTGGGGCTGATGTCACTCAGTCTGGACCTGCTAGCTGAGGGAGGTCAGCACCACTCACTGAGGGAGGTCAGCACCACTCACCATTCTCTCCTCGAGACCGAGCCTGCAAACAGTTGATAAAGATGAGGTAAATTATTGATAGTTTTTATTGTTGTATTTTGTCTGTATAAGGACTCGACCCAAATTGACCTGAGCACTTATTACCACAAAAATAGTTGTAGTATAGCAGTAGTGTAGATGTTTTGGTTGGTAGTGTTGGTACAGTAGAGGTTAGGTGTTGTGGACATACAATTGCGTGATGGTATCCACAGAGATACAATAGCTGATAACTTTGTATACACACTCAAAAACGTTATTAAGTTATGAGTTATGAACTTGAGTTATGAACTTACTACAAAAATATTTTTGTATTTACTATTTTTAAGTAACTCACTGCTCTAATTCTGTAACTATGGATAACCGTGTTCTAGAACAAACTCTTCTCTCATTCCAGAACCATGTCTCCTGACATTTTATAATCAAATCGCCTCTTGTTCCAAAACCATGTATGCATTAGTTGTAGAACCACATCTTCTCTCTCATGTCTTACCTTGTTCTAGAACCATGTCTTCTCTCGTTCTATAACTGTCTTTCCTCATTCTAGAACCACATCTTCTCTTGTTGTAGAACCACATCTTCTCTCGTTCTAGAACCATGTCTTCTCTCGTTCTAGAACCATGTCTTCTCTCATTCTGGAACCATGTCTCCTCTTGTTCTAGAACCATGTCTTCCAGCTCAGCAATGGTGCGGATCCTGATCAAGGGTGGCAAGGTGGTAAACGATGACTTCACCCAGGAGGCGGATGTGTATGTGGAGAACGGCATCGTGCAGCAGGTGGGCAAAGAGCTGATGATCCCGGGTGGGGCCAAGGTGATCGACGCCTCTGGGAAGCTGGTCCTCCCAGGGGGCATCGACACCAGCGTGCACCTGCAGCAGAGCTTCATGAACGCCACCACTGCCGATGACTACTACAGCGGCACCAAGGTAGGGAGGGAGGGAGGGAGGGAGGGAGGGAGGGAGGGAGGGAGGGAGGGAGGGAGGGAGGGAGGGAGGGAGGGAGGGAGGGAGGGAGGGAGGGAGGGAGGGAGGGAGGGAGGGAGGGAGGGAGGGATCAGATCAACTGATCTGAGCCCTCAGGGAACAGGACCAGGGCTGAGTACTGTGAGCCTAGACACAAAACCACTATATATAAGTATTGAATAACAGTTGACTTGGTTACATTAATCAATTACTTTCTTAATCACTTGGGAATTTACTTGAGTTGTTTTCGGTGTCTCAGATATTTTTTTAATATATATATACTATGTATTTGCACGTGACTGTCTGGGCAGACCTGGCACGGTAAGCTAGTCATCAGACTGGAACCAAGATGGAGGCTGGATAGACAGGTCATCTGGGGGTATCCCAGACTGCCCCCACCATCCCTCCTCATCCCTCCTCACCCCCACCATCCCTCCTCATCCCTCCTCACCCCCACCATCCCTCCTCATCCCTCCTCAACCCCACCACCCCCAATATCCCTCCTCGTCCCTCCTCACCCCCACCATCCCTCCTCATCCCTCCTCACCCCCACCATCCCTCCTCGTCCCTCCTCACCCCCACCATCCCTCCTCATCCCTCATCCCTCCTCACCCCCACCACCCCCACCACCCCTCCTCATCCCTCCTCACCCCCACCACCCCCACCACCCCTCCTCACCCACACCATCCCTCCTAATCCCTCCTGACCCCCACCACTCCTCCTCATCCCTCCACCCCCCCACCACCTCCATCTTCCTTCATCAACCCCCTTGGCCCTCCACACCCATCCCTCCCCTGCTGCTGTGTCCCTGGACGCCAAGGGAGAGGCACATGTAGATCGGTCTCTGTTTCCATGGTGACCTGGGGGCTGCTGCAAAGACTGCTGCAAAGCCTTTTCACTCATGCCATTGTGTTTGGAGACAATACGCTCTCAGACACAAACCCCCTCCCCTTAGCAGACACTACTCCAGTCTCTAGTGTCAGCTGACAGATGCTCTCTGGTGCACGTATTCACACACACACACACACACACACACACACACACACACACACACACACACAAGCAGTCTGAGCTGTGTATTATTATTATTATTTTTATATAAGAGATTTGTACTTGTATCCCTGGGAACCAGGGTTTCTCATTGTGCTGTAAGAATGTTTTGTTGTATATTTCTAGAGCGTGATTTGCATTGGAGGCATGATGTAATTTCTCCTATAAAAGCTGAATCCTTAATCAATATGAATCAGAATGCTGTTCATTCACAGATTCTGCCGTTGATACCCGTTGGTTGACTAATAGAACCACTGGTAATAAATTGTGACAGTCATGCAGCTCATTATGGATGAGTTGCTCCTTATTCCCTGTGGAGGTCTGCCTTTATTAATGGGCTTTTATGGGCATCCCTTATCACCTGTCTCATCACCTGCCCAGCAAATAAACATTATCATAAACCTGCAGAGTAACTGACAATGCTAATTATTTATTGTTAAAGCCAGTGTACTGTTTACATGATTTGTCCCTGGTAATTTATGTGACTGGTGGTTCTTTGATAGTTAACCAGACCTGACATTGTGATTTGTCGTGTGAATGATACCGATTTGTCTTAATGGGCGTGTCCTCTGTCTGTGTGAACCAATAGGCAGCTCTGGCTGGAGGCACCACCATGGTCATTGGACACGTCCTGCCTGAGAAGAATGAGTCCCTCCTGGAGGCCTATGAGAAGTGTCGGTCCCTGGCCGACCCTAAAGCCTGCTGTGACTATGCTCTGCACATGGGGGTCACCTGGTGGGGCCCCAAGGTACTGGGCCCCTAGCCTACACACTTTACTGTGATTATCTAGTGTCAATCAGTAACCAAGTAACCTTTCTGAGATTTCCTAGTATCGATAGGTCATGTAGTCACTTTACAGAGATTATCTGGGAACTTTACTGTAATTATGTAGTAGGTTTACTGTGCTTATATAGGATCAAATGATTATTATCTAGAATTTTTTCGGGGATGTTTAGCTGTGAGATGATATTCAGTTGTCTGTGTACGCTGCAGGTGAGAGCTGAGATGGAGGCCCTGGTGCGAGAGAAAGGGGTCAACTCCTTCCAGATGTTCATGGCCTATAAGGACATGTTCATGCTGAGGGACAGCGAGCTCTTCCAGGTGCTGCAGAACTGCAAGGACATCGGTGCCGTGGCCAGGGTCCACGCCGAGAACGGAGAGCTGGTGGCCGAGGTGAAGAGAGCACAGATCACAGCCATCTCTTTGATGACACGTTTTTATGATGTTTTTAAACCCACTATCATAGATCACTGACATAAAATTAATAACATGACACTTTTTTATTGAATTCAATTCATTTTATTTACCCCAAATGGAATTCAAGTGTTCAGTTAACATTGTGTGCAGTTACAGAATAAGTTAACAGGAGAGCTAGCACATACACACATTATTATATTATTATACTGGTGAGCTGGCAAACATTCTTCCAATCTGACGAAGATTCTATAGGAAGGGTGTTGATAGATGTCAGGCTCTTCAGTGTTTGTGTGTTTCCAGGGTGCCAAGGAAGCCCTGGACCTGGGCATCAGTGGACCTGAGGGCATTGAGATCAGCAGACCTGAAGAGGTGAAGCACACAATTTAAAATCAAATATATGTATTAAATAACGTAAAGAATATTTAGATTTTTTCTATAATATTGAGAAGATTTACATATTTTCTTATATTCTACTTTCAGTAGATCCTACATTATTAAATTGTTGAATTAACATATTTTGACAAATGGCAAATGTCCACTAAACCAAATGTTTCCATCCACAAAATACAATTAGAACCATTAGATTCCAGTTTAAATGATTTAAGTCGGCTTCATGGAAATTTGACACCTAATCCAAATATTTTAATTGAATGGCTCATTGTGTACTGTATCTCTGCTGTCCTTCAATGGATTCATAAATACAGTTCACATTCGTAATTACACCCAGCCCTTTCATCGGGGCATCAGCCTTCATTCATAATTAATGTCCTTCCTCCATTATCTTCGGATCTTTAACCAGCTGGAGGCTGAGGCCACTCACAGGGCCATAACCATCGCTAACAGGGTGAGTTCTCAGACCTCAATGGCTAAAACGAGCTGACAAAAGCTTGTATTTTTCTCTCGTTAAGAATGCATGAATCCCCCACAAGTTGCTCAGTGTGTGGTTGTGGTTGTGATTCCCTTGCAGGCCCACTGCCCCATCTACCTGGTCAACGTGTCCAGCATGTCTGCGGGAGACGTTGTGGCCACTGCCAAGATGCAGGGTAAGGCTGCAGCCTCGCCTCATGTCGCACACTTCACAACCCTCTAACAGCTTCCTTTCAGGTACCAAGCCAGCATAGTACCCCTTTAACGCAGTTAGATTAAAGTGCAGATCCCTTCACTTTTTAGGTACCACGCCTTTGAAATTGCTGGCTTTACGTCATAGCCGGCTGAAATTGTATTTCTGAGAGGTTCAGTGACGTTTTCTACATCTTAGGACCCAGTTACGTTAAATTGTCTTAATTCAGCCCAAAGGAAATTCAAGTGTTCAGGTGTCCTTCCAAGGTGCACAATCACAGAATAAGTAAAAGACACACATAGAAACCTAAGATCCAAACCCTGGAAGGAAGGGAGACTGGAACTGTAGAGACAAGCAGAGGAGCCGTCTGCATCGCTGCTCCTGAATCTCTGCCTCCTCTGTTCCCGCCAGGTAAGGTGGTCCACGGGGAGACGACCACGGCGCATGCCGTGCTGAACGGGCTCCAGTACTACCACCAGGACTGGGCCCATGCTGCCGCCTACGTGACGGTTCCGCCCATACGCCTGGACCCCAACACCCCTAACTACCTGATGAGTCTGCTGGCCAAGTAAGTGTAACCTGTCAGGCCCTGGGGTGCACACTTCAACATGCAGCTCTCTTGTTAGGTCAAGGAGTCAGGGTCATTCCTTTCTGATCCCGGCTGACACAGCTAGTAGTTGGAGATTTTTCATGACAAAACAAGCTGAGAGTCAGACAACCTACGCACAGTGGTTTCTGTGACACAAACCCCATGCCTCCGAGTCCTCCGTGGCCATTCTGACTGGGCTGTTCTCTCGTTGCCTGTGTGAATGCAGTGACACCCTCAACGCTGTGGCGTCAGACCACCGTCCTTTCACCGTCAAGCAGAAAGCCATGGGCAAGGACGACTTCACCAAGATCCCCCACGGCGTCCCGGGAATCCAGGATCGCATGAGCGTCATGTGGGAGAGAGGAGTGGTAACATGAATAATTAATGATATTTTTTATATATAATAATATATATAATAATAATAATATATATTATCATTAATTTGAATGGAACCTTTATATTGTCTTAATAACTAATAACACCGATTTATTATTATTATAATACATTACAATGTTTGTATACCTCTTTTTAAGATGCTGGTATAGAGAACTAAAACTTTTAGAGGACATTGTATCATTATCAACCTTTATAAATACACCTTTATAAATGCAGCAAAGTCAGTTGAGCATTTTTACAAGAATAGAAATACATTGAACACAACAGGTTTGATACATAATTTGTTGTGGCTGGAATATCTCTATCTAATATCAGTCTCATCTCAGGTTGGAGGCAAAATGGACGAGAACCAGTTTGTAGCTGTGACCAGCTCCAACGCTGCCAAGATGTATAACCTGTACCCCCGCAAGGGCAGGATCATCCCTGGGGCCGATGCTGACCTGGTGGTCTGGGACCCTGAGAGCACCAAGTAGGGAACCTGCTCCTGTGGTGGTTGTTATGTTGGTGGTGTTCTTGTTGTAGTTCTTTGGGATGTGAGTGTGAGGCTGTTTGTTCTCTCTGTTTCCAGGACCATCTCTGTGGACACACAGCTCCAGGGAGGAGACATGAACCTGTACGAGGGTCTTCGCTGTCATGGGGTTCCCCTGGTCACCATCAGCCGCGGTCGACTGGTCTATGAAAACGGCGTCTTCACGTGTTCTGAAGGTTCTGGAAAGTTCTACCCTCTCCGAACATTCCCAGACTACCTGTACAAGAAGATGGTCCAGAGGGAGAAGGTATCAAGTGATCCACAAAATAGACATTTTGTTATTTAATTGTATTTATGTACTATTGTAATAGTAGGGTGTTATCAGAGTGTATAATAAACATGTGTTCATTGTTGTGTGTACACACGTGTGTGTGCGTACGTGTTTTTCTGCGTGCGTGCGTGACCCCGCAGTGCCAGGCTGTGAAAGCTGTGGAGCGTGAGCCCTACGTGGGGGATGTAGCTGTGGTGAACAACTCAGGCAGGAAGGACTGTGGCCTGGACGACCTGGACACCCCAACGCGTGCCTGCACCAGACACGGAGGGCTCCGCGACCTCCATGAGTCCAGCTTCAGCCTCTCTGGTAACACCAGACATCCCCCTGCTCTGTCCGGCGATGAGACACGCATACAAGCATAGTCCATCATGTGTATCGTCTAGTACACCATATGTCTAGTATGTGTAGTAGTCTACTATAGTACTATCTATAGGCATAGGAAAAAGAGACCATCCGGTATAGTTTCATCCAAGGGGCACTCTGCTTTTTAGCTTGTTCGGGAGGGGTGAAAATTATAACAGTAACTAATAGAGTTGCCATTAACAAAGAATTTTTAGCTTTTACTACTAGGATAACCTGGTACTTATTATCTATCCAACTGAAGGCATGATGCACTGCACCTATTAATTGTTGCACTTGCTGTTTCACACCACAAAGTACTGAATGTTAACTGAACCTTCCACACTCTACACAGGAGCCCAGTTTGATGACAAGATTCCAAAGAGATCCTCTGCAAGGATCCTGGCCCCCCCAGGAGGTAGATCCAGTGGGATCTGGTAATCTGGAACCAGCCTGGGTTCAACCAATCAGCAGCCAGATCTCAACCAAGAAGGAAGAATAAAGCCTGAAGGATATCAATGGCCAACCAAGAAAACATTCTCTCTCTGTCTGTCTGTCTGTCTCTCACTTTCTCTGTCTCTCTTTCTGTTTACTTTTTCCTGTCTCTGTTTCTTTCTGAATGCATAGTGAAAAGTGTCACATTTTATTTAAACTGAGCACGGTTCTTTACTGTACATGACATGGTAAGTGCAACGTCACATGGCGTTGCGACACTAATGTTGGAAACTAAGCTAACCATAGAAATTCGAACAAAATTGAGATAAAACCTCACAAAGAAAAAATAATCTAACACGTTGTTGGAAGCATCTAAACCAAATGAAAGCAGCAACTAACAAGCTGTCATTAACTGATGTGGATTCAGATCAGGGTGTGTCATTACACTAATAGTTACAGGGCTAAGGGGGTTGGACTTGATCTGATAATATTGTTTTACCTCACTGTTATATCTACAATATTGCACTGCATCATGTACTACTTAGCTGCCTTTTGACATAGTTTTTATGTGTCTAGACGGGAGTTTTTATACAGAGTACAACCATTAGTGAAACGTGGTTAGATATACAATGGTGTTGACATGAAACACCATGAATATCTCAGTACATTGTGTGAAACATTTGAGAATATTCAAATGTGGATTATTTTACACGTGGTTTATTTATTTCTGTTATCATGTATTTTTTCGAGACGTCATTCACTTTAGTAGCACTGCCTGCTTCCTGCTTCCATAGTACATGGAATGTGGACCTAGAAAGTGTGTCAACAAACTAGTCCAAGAGCACACTGTCCTCAGCGTAGCTCATTCAGACTTCCACTAACTGTTTACAGCCTTGTTAGTGTACTTGTCCCTGTCATTCTCTCCCTACAATGTGAATGCACCTATGCTGCTGTTTGCTGTGCATTGTGGCATAGAACCCTTCCTCTCCCAAGCACTGATGTTACTACAGTTGAGCAGCATTCTGTGCAAAAGTGCTCATGGTCATCATCCTCCACAAGCAGAAAGCCTCACCTTCAAAGGCCTTTTTCCTAATCAGTGAAGTCTTACAGTATCCACATGAGCAGGTACTACTTATTGGAACCTCTTACAAAAAAGAAAACATGCGTTATGTAGAATATTTAACAATTGAAGAACCCAGTGGTGAAAATAGAATCTCTTTCAGGTCCACAGGTTTCTAGAACGGAACTCTTGCTAGGTCCGAAAGAACCATGCACATTATGGACTTTATAAGGATTCTGGAATCTGTTGAGCGTTCTTCTGTTGTAACTAGTGATTCTATTTACACCGTTAGCACTTTTTACAATTCAGTACTTTTGGCTTTGCACTGAATTGCCTGACTGTTATATCTGTTGATTGACATTGTCCAACATAACACCACTGTGAACTGGAAACACAAACATACTGACAATGGATCCAAACAATGTCAGAAAACTCTCCCTATATGCCATTCAATGTCTTTCAGTATAACAGTGTAACTAAGGTATGCTTGTTCAAGTGTTAGAACAAAGAAACACACTAATGCTATTCAGTAATACGTCATCATCCACTGTCATTTAATTTCATTCTGGAGAATAATCTTTTTATTTCATGTTGTTTATCATTGCACAATATACTTCCGATAAAAAACTGCAGTGTAGAAGTCCTACCGGTGCTAAATAATGTGTTCTGGATTGTGCTTTATTTTATCTTATGTCTTGCAGCTCTTTACCACATGATTGAGTGCAAATAAACCACACTGAAATGTCTGTTTGACATTGTCTTATTCTTGGTTGAGGAAATTTGGCTTGGCTCAGCCTACTTGTCAGATTACGTCATTTAGTTGAACATTAAGAAATGTTCAAGTCCAACTGGATGAGGCCACCGATATTGCCGGCCGCAGCCAGGCACGTGTTGTTTAGCAGGAAAAGTCCTATTTATGTGCCACTTCTAACAGCATGGAGCCGGGCGCAGGCGCATTGGGTCATGGATTGTTGCAGACCGAGCGGCTGTAGCGTAGGGGGCGTCTCGTTACTAACCACTGCACAGCGCAGAATCTGGCAACGACGGCAGCGACGGGTATTGGCATTAGGAATACTGCCAGCGTGATAAAAACAGAAAGAGAGCACTGGAATACAGTGAGTAATGAGTGAATTTGGCCTATTGGAAATTACTTGAACAAATTTACCAATTCCAAATGACATTAATTCGTTTATTTGTAATGAGCAAGACAGCATTGTGTCATTCCAATTCTGCGAGGATATTTCGCCTGTAGTGAGTGTGAGGTAACCTGGTCAGAGGCCTGTAGAGGGGGCCGCTCCGTAGCAACAATGTTGCGGGTTTTCACACCCGAACCAATAAATGCATGGGCTAATGTATTGTTCTCTAAACGACCAGAAAACGCCCAATTGCCACTTAATATGTTTCAGACTACAAAACATTTTAAATGCTCACTTTTAGCGCGCATACGGCCCTTTAAAGGCCTATAGGCAGTTAGTCGGGATAAGGCTTCATGAGAATAATGACTTCTTTCCCAGACTACATGATTCTTAAATGGGACGATAATTCATATTTTGATCAATGTTAACCTGCAGACTCAAGGGTCAAATACCATGCTCGGAATTGAACCAAAGCTATTAATATAGACTTCAGATATCTAATTGTACGGTGCACGATTTAGACAGAAAGTGCTACTGTACGCGAGTTGCATGTGCAGACTATTGTACTATGTCGCTATGCCAGCGAAGGATGCTGAAATGATTGATAGGCTGCTGACAACCAACTATGCAGATAAGATATTCGAAATACATTAGCCTATTCGCCTCGGGTCATATAATAGCTTCAACCCTCTTGTGTCCAAAGGTTTTTGTGTCTCAAATGATTCAGTAGATGAATTTCACTGTCTCATAACTGTGCTTTCAGAGCGCTTTAACAACAGTACAACGCCAAGTAATTTATATGAAGTCAGCCAGTATATTCCCAAGGAATAAGACAGATGTATGGGGTTGTTCTAGGGTTTTCTTGAACATTTAATTACAATACTTTCTAATCTGATTGTATTACAGTGGTCTTGGCCTAACCACAGTCCTTTCCCACAGTGTAATTATACCAGATATACCATCTGTAAGTATATACATTTATGTTTGGTTTTTGAAATAAATGATTGGTGGTTTTGTTTGTTTCAGGAAGGGTATGGCCGTAAATGTGTATGCTACATCCGTGTCCATTGACAACCTCAGCAGACATGACATGCTTGCGTGGGTCAATGACTCCTTGCATCTCTCCTACACCAAGATTGAACAGATGTGCTCTGGTAGGTCCTCTGATCCAACTGGAGAAGTTTTCTTATAACCCTTGTGTAGTTGAATATTAAACCAACTAACTGAGTACCTGTTGTTTTTAGAGGACACTGTGTAACACTGTTCAACACTGTGTAACAGTAATTACATTATGATCATTATGGTCATAATTTGCATTTTGAGTCAAGGTATTTATATGCACATTCCTCTTTTCTTTTTCTATCTTCCAGGGGCAGCATATTGCCAGTTCATGGATATGCTTTTCCCAGGCTGTGTGCTTCTAAAGAAGGTCAAATTCCAGGCCAAACTGGAACACGAGTTCATCCACAACTTCAAGGTTCTGCAGGCAGCCTTCAAGCGGATGAGTGTTGACAAAGTCAGCTTTTTGAAATAACTTAATTAACATTAGAAGCTAAGCCCCATAAGAGCTTCAGCAAGTGTCATCATCTCACCAAAACATTCTCACATTCTCACCTCTTTACAAATGCAGATAATCCCTGTGGAGAAGCTGGTAAAAGGAAAGTTCCAGGACAACTTTGAATTTGTTCAGTGGTTCAAGAAGTTCTTTGACGCCAACTATGATGGGAAGGAGTACGACCCTTTACAAGCCAGGCAGGGTCAAGACGTTGCACCTGCTCCCAATCCAGGTGATCACTTTATCTACAAACCCAAGAGAGCTTGGCGAGCCCCAGGTAACCCAACCCCCGGTCCTGCCTCGCTGCACCTTGCCCTCCCCTGAGCTTTGGATGGCTCAGAAGTGCTCCTTGCACGCCGCTGGTGTGTGCACGATTCACAGAATGATTGCTGTGCTAGCCGTCCATTTCACTAGGCTAGCGTTTCGGCTAGCTTTTAGTAGCAGCACACCACATGTGATGGTGTCTCTTTGGGTCATGGTCGGGTCACCTCAACCCCAAGTGGGGCGGCAGCTTCAGAGGGGTCAATGATTGGTTGAAAATCAATGCAGAAAGTGATGTTGATGACAATTTGCATATTTACATTCCAACCACACAATTGGTCAGAAAAACAATCTTGTTGTCAGTCTTATTTGGAAATATTTAGAGATGGAGAGACAGCACCAGATGATGACTGAGATATTTTTTGTGTGTGTATGATTTGCTCTGAAACTTAGACTGATGTTTTCAGCCTCAGTCTCAGACATGCCTTGCGTGGAAGTAGTTTATCATTGCATTGGTATTATTCAGGTGAACACATTCATGCTGACTCTGAGGTGCAGCCAGACCAGGTCTTGATTTCAGACGTTGGTCAGTGGATTTGTCTCATTTGTTGATGCGGAGGTTTAAAGCCTCAGCTAATGCAATGCAACTTAATAATGCCAAAACAGAATGCTGCAGTGTGTACCTGAAACAGTCATGTTTTATCTAAAGCACTAACAATGACATGTAAAACAAGAATATCCTTTTTAGTGCAATGCTCCAGATTTAAAATGATCAACTGTAAAGTGCCTCAGATTACAACATTAGCAACACCACAGGCACCACATCATGCTATGCTGGCACTCCTCTTCCCTGCAAAGTAGGCTGCTATAACAACAGTCAAGATGGCATGTGTGCCTAGTAAAGAAGCACTGGGTTTCTGCTGCTGCTTATCATCTCTGACCTTCTCCGACACCTCCAGGACCACAGAGGACATCTCCAACGGTTCCCAAAAACATGCCCACTCCCCAGCGGGTGATGACCGCCACGACCATCAGGAAGAACCCGTCACTGGCCAGGAACGGGGGCAGCGATGTGGAGATCTTGGAGCTAAACCAACAGGTAGAGTTCCAGGGAGGGTAAGGAGGCATTGCTACCTCAGACAGCTCAGATTACCTGACACACACCTGTTACAGGGGTCACCTAACACATCTGTCACATGACACACCTGTTATAGGGGTCACCTGACACCAACCTGTCACCTGACATGTACCTGTCACCTGACACACACCGGTTACAGGGGTCACCTGACACACACCTGTCACCTGACAAACACCTGTGAACTGACACACAGCTGTCACCTAATACACACCTGTCACCTGACACACACCTGTTAGAGGGGTCACCTGACTCACACCTGTTACAAGGGTCACCTGACACACACCTGTCACCTGACATACACACCTGTCACCTGACACACACCTGTTACAAGGGTCACCTGACACACACCTGTCACCTGACACACACCAGTCACCTGTAACACACCTGTTACAGAGGTTACCTGACATGGCACATATCCAGTTGGGTTTTGAGAGCAGGCAGATGGCACATATCTACAGTTAGGTCCATAAGTATTTGGACATTGACACAAGTTTCATAATTTTGTCTCTGTATACCACCACAATGGATTTGAAATGAAACAATAAAGATGTGCTTTAAGTGCAGACTTTCAGCTTTAATTTCAGGGTATTTACATCCAAATCAGGTGAACGGTGTAGGAATTACAATACATTTTATATGTGCCCCCCCCCTTTTTAAGGGACCAAAAGTAATTGGACAATTGGCTGCTCAGCTGTTCCATGGCCAGGTGTATGTTATTCCCTCATAAAGGGAGTTCGTTATTTCATTGACAAGGAGCAGATAAAAGGTCTAGAGTTCATTTCAAGTATGGTATTTGTGTTTGGAATCTGTTGCTGTCAACTCTCAATATGAAGTCCAAAGAGCTGTCACCATCAGTGAAGCAAGCCATCGTTAGGCTGAAAAATCAAAACAAACCTATCAGAGAGATAGCAAAAACATTAGGTGTGGCCAAATCAACTGTTTGGTACATTCTTAAAAAGAAAGAACGCACTGGTGAGCTCAGCAACACCAAAAGACCCGGAAGACCATGGAAAACAACTGTGGTGGATGACAGAAGAATTCTTTCCCTGGTGAAGAAAAACCCCTTCACAACAGTTGGCCAGATCAAGAACACTCTCCAGGAGGTAGGCGTATCTGTGTCAAAGTCAACAATTACGAGAAGACTTCACCAGAGTAAATACAGAGGGTTCACCACAAGATGTAAACCATTGGTGAGTCTCAAAAACAGGAAGACCAGAGTTTGCCAAAAAACATCTAAAAGAGCCTGTACAGTTCTGGAACAACATCCTATGGACAGATGAGACCAAGATCAACTTGTACCAGAATGATGGGAAGAGAAGAGTATGGAGAAGGGAAGGAACTGCTCACGATCCAAAGCATACCACCTCATCAGTGAAGCATGGTGGAGGTAGTGTTATGGCGTGGGCATGTATGGCTGCCAATGGAACTGGTTCCCTTGTATTTATCGATGATGTGACTGCTGACAAAAGCAGTAGGATGAATTCTGAAGTGTTTCGGGCAATATTATCTGCTCAGATTCAGCCAAATGCTTCATAACTCATAGGACGGCACTTCACAGTGCAGATGGACAATGACCCGAAGCATACTGCGAAAGCAACCAAAGAGTTTTTTAAGGCAAAGAAGTGGAATGTTCTGCAATGGCCAAGTCAATCACCTGACCTAAATCCAATTGAGCATGCATTTCACTCGCTAAAGACAAAACTGAAGGGAAAATGCCCCAAGAACAAGCAGGAACTGAAGACAGATGCAGTAGAGGCCTGGCAGAGCATCACCAGGGACGAAACCCAGCGTCTGGTGATGTCTATGGGTTCCAGACTTCAGGCTGTCATTGACTGCAAAGGATTTGCAACCAAGTTTTAAAAGTGACAATGACATTTATGATTATGTTAGTTTGTCCAATTATTTTTGGTCCCTTAAAAAGGGGGGGGCCACATATAAAATGTGTTGTAATTCCTACACCGTTCACCTGATTTGGATGTAAATACCCTGAAATTAAAGCTGAAAGTCTGCACTTAAAGCACATCTTGATTGTTTCATTTCAAATCCATTGTGGTGGTATACAGAGCCAAAATGATGAAAATTGTGTCTATGTCCAAATACTTATGGACTTAACTGTATTTAATATGAGTATGTGGTGGTTCTGTAGGATGTGGAGTGTGTATCAAGGTTCCCACATGAGTTTACCTTCTCCTGTTTGAGCTTAAACATGAACAAACATGGAAACTGAAAAGTGGAGGGAATACGTACACTCTGGAAACATAATACTGTATGTATGATCTCTCCAGTATGCTTACGGTGCAATACTAGACTAAACTAGAGCATAGCACTCTGCTATGGATACTAAACTTATCAGTCAAAACTTAGTACGGTATAGCATAGTGTAGTTCAAAAATAGTATACTATATATACACGTTTTGCCCATCATGGTGTGTCAGGTAGGTACTTGAAGAAAGGTAAGTTCACAGATGTACAAAGACAAACGATGATCTACAGGCTCCTGGAGGAAAACAGGGACAAAACAACTATATCTGCAATATCTTTAACTGCCCACTCTCTCCTGTTTTAAATGACTTTTATTATCTTACCCTACGTAGTTGATGGAGCTGAAGTTGACTGTGGATGGCCTGGAGAAAGAACGCGATTTCTACTTCAGCAAACTAAGAGATATCGAGCTGATCTGCCAGGAGAACGAGAGTGAAAGTAACCCCATCCTCAGCAGGATAATCGACATTCTCTACGCTACAGAGGTACACAAGAATAAAGTCCTGGTCTGAATTGAACTGCACTTCATCAGGCATCCAATGAGAATAATACTGTGACAGGTAGTGATAGTTGAATTCCTGATGAACAGTTTGTCATGAAAGGGGTGGGGGGGTCGGAGGTCGCGAACACTGAGCGCTGTCTCTTCATGTTTGTGTCTCAGGACGGCTTTGCAGCCCCAGACGATGATGGCCTTGATGAACAGGCCCATCTGGACCAGGAGGAATACTAACCTCTTCACTTCCCTCTTCTGTGATCCCTCTGTCCACAAGCCCCCTATTCTCCATCCTTTTCCCCCTCCTGTCCATATCTCTTTAGTCCTACTTTACTATCTCTGCACACCACACTCTATAAATACGCCCTTCATTCTTCCTCTTTACCTCTTTCTCTCTCTCTTTTTCTTTCTCTGTCTTCATATGTATATCTGTTTTTTTCTTCTCTGAGCCCCCACCAGCCATCGACATCATGTACAGTACATTTCAATGCCATAAGCTACCCACTTCCCCTTCCCCCAGTGACCCAGTAGCTGCAACAGTAAATTGACATATCCCAGTCGTTTTAGCATGGTGCGTACGCAACACACATATAATAGCCAAGGAAAAGGCTTGAGCTAATGGATTGCGGACCTGATAGAAGCTGTAAATACAAAAAAGGACATTTTGATTTTTAAACTAAGACGACATCATTGGATTTTTTATTTTGCGCTGTTTTGATTGTAATCCAGATAATGGAAAACATCACTTGCATGATAGATCAGGCTTCCATCAGAGTTACATATACATTTATGCATTTAGCAGGAGTTACTGATACTAACAACAGCTACTTTAATATAACAACCAATGGTGTTTCATTTGGAGAGAAAAGGTTCTTATTTATTTAACTTATGTTTAATTTAACAATGAAAATAATTGACACAAATATTGTAAGAACAAGCATATTATGAAAGTCGATTCCGATCTGATTTGTGCTTAAGGCAGTAAAGAGTTTCTTTTTTGAGGGTGTATTTAAAGGCATGTGGAAACATCAGTTTGGTTCCGATGTCATATGATCAATGCTCTTTGAGGACTCATTTTTCGACTAGCTACATATCTCAGCATGAGAATGTTCCACTTTGACCGTGAATGGGTGACATATTTGTAAATTTATAATGTGGAGTTTTTGTTTTTTGTCAAAGGTTCTTAATCTTTTTTTTTTTTTTTTTTTTTTTTTTTTTTACATTTGTCAAAGTATTTCCGATTATTTGAGTATTTAGCTACTGATCAAAGGGGAAAACCATCATAAACAGTAGGCCTAGATTACTCTTCAAAGTGACTTCGCAGCAAAAACGTTTGACTTATTTGTGAATGTGCTTCATGGATAACAGGACAACAATCAAACAATTACAATCGTAGTTTGTTGACATTCAAGTTTACCGCTAATTTGATTGTGTTTATTGTAGCGTCAGTTGATTTGCTGTAAATTATTGCACAAGGGAAGCCGTGACCAAGGACGTCCCGGGGGTCTGCGACCAGTTCATAATGATGCTGGTCATCCATCATGAGCATCAAATGCACTCTCCCTGGCTTATTTTACTTTGCTAACTTAGCCTACAACCATCTGCTACAACGGAACTCAACCTGCATTCTTGCATTGACTGAGTAACAGTGTTGGAATAACACTCATCTTTGAGATTTATTAATTAAATAAACAGTTGTGAAAGGAAAAGCTTGCATTTTTCGCAGAACATAGCCGATAGGGTTCGCCAACAGGTCGATCGAGAGCGCAACACGCCACGATGACATTTAGAAAGTGGTGAATAAAATCTGGCTCACACAAATGTCACAGAAGTGCCCTACTCTTTA
The DNA here is from genome assembly GCF_038355195.1 of Osmerus mordax. Lineage (NCBI taxonomy): Eukaryota > Metazoa > Chordata > Actinopteri > Osmeriformes > Osmeridae > Osmerus > Osmerus mordax. Next base: position 16,215,701 of record NC_090058.1, on the reverse strand, counting down.
CACAATCATTTCTCCACGGTTATTACTTGCAATTGGCTAAAGTTGCCAAATATAATGCTTTTTTTTTACCGATCTCAAGTAAGCTACAAATAGCTAATGACGTCGGCGCATATGCCTACTGTCTTGACAAACTTGAAATAAGGAAAGTGGATTTGCTAGCTAGAAGCAGGCTAAAGGCTACACAAATTCAGTTGCATCACGCACGCTGAGGCGGGTGCAGCTTCTCCATGCAAGAAAGAAACAAAAACAAAGACACCATTTCCACCAGGAATGGGAGTCCCAGTTGTCAAAAGGATTGTCAAAATGTGTGCTTGACATGCGGTGGCATCAGAGTGCGAATTATACAATGACAATCGGGGAGGTCAACTTCTCCAGGACGTGTATCGACCCCCCCGACCTGTTGTTTTTACCTCTTTTGTGGGGTCCAAGTCTCAATTAGGGGGGTCAGACCCCCACTAACCCCCCGTAATTCGCACCCTGGGAGGCATAGTTGGGTTGGAAAAAAGGCAAGATGGAGCGGCACCAAAATGTACAAGGACAAATTCCAGTTTCACAGCTGGTATCAGTAGGCCAATGCGTTTGGAAAAGGTTAGTGAACTAAAGGCACAATTGCAGAAGCAACAGTCATTATTCACCAATCTGGTGGATAAATAAAAAGCAACAATGGACGCCTCAAAATATCTGACCAAGAATAAAAAGTCATTTACTTTTGTAAAAGGTTGTTTGGGGATCACGAAAACGCGACGTTTCATTTTTGAACCAGCTCTGGTTCAAACTACAGACAAGCTGTCGCGGGATTTAAAAAAAATCACTGGCTCTAAATGACACAAAAATACATTGTACAATTGTGTCTTTTAAACACCAGGTGTCAGCATTGCTCAACACATTTCCAGAATGAAGTTTGATGTTGTGTTTTGGTTACACTACCTATTCAAGTGCATTTTCGTCACATACAAATATAGCCTATATATTTTAACGTTGAAATATAAAATCAAAACAATGTATAACATCAAGCGTCTCTTTATAACCATCTTACCTACTGAACGTGAGCTCATACGGGGGATTCCCTTCTCAAACAGGCGACTGTTCCCCAGCTTTATCTGAAATGGTAGAGCGCTTAGCATGTGAGAGGTAGCGGGATCGATGCCCGCATCCTCCAATAACCATATTCTACTTTTGTATGTGGGAGGATGGGTAATATTGAGAATGATACCGTGTGAAGTTGGTATTATTACTGTATGCTTTGTTTAGTAACAACGAACTTCAGCCGGAGTTAGCATGCTTCACTGCACCTCCCCCCGTACACAATTAATGTTTTGAGGAAATTAGAAAATAAAACACTGAATTTGGTTACCCGTTTATTCACCCCAAAAATAATCATGATGCCCTCTTCCCGCTTATAAGCAAAAAAAGAAGATAAAACAAAAAAAAATACTAACTCATCGGTACAGAACAGAAACGATACAGGCCATTTTAAACCACGAACCGCAATGTCAATGTAGGAACAGCAAAAATTATTTTTATTTTTTATAACGTTTCAGGAAAGGTATGTGCACTGTATTACAAGATAGAGGGAAAAAAAACTAACAAGCAAGCATCACTTCAAATGAATGACTTGACATTCTCTTGTGGCCCAAACAGGCACCTGTTAACCTGGGATGTCTCACAATATAACTAGTGTCACTCACCACACATCTGGATACAGATTAAAGTAACAAATAGTATCTTAAATTAACAAATCAATCATTCTGGATCAGATTGGATGTGTTTGCTTTCAATCAGTGTTTGAACTGTGTCAAAGGTGTTGCGGTTGCATTTCCCAAGGGTGTGTGTGGGTGGATCCAACCAAATTCATAGTTTTCTCGAGGGAGGGGGGGGGGGCACAAACAACACATTCTCTAGGTTTTATTTTTTGGATACACAGACAGAGAAAGCTGGAGAGGGAAAGAGAGAGAGGAGGGGGTAGAGAGAGAGAGAGAGGAGGGGGTAGAGAAGGGCATACAGAGAAAGAGGGAGGTTTTCTTGGTTGGCCATTGATTTCCTTCAGGCTTCGTTATTGGTTGCGAGAGAGAGAGAGAGCTCCTCAGACGCCCAGCAGCTTCTTGGCCATGTATCCAGGCATGCTGTAGATGAAGAGGACCACTATGGCCAGCAACAGCAGCGCCACCACCAGCTTCATGATCAGCCACTTGTAGTTGCAGGCTATGTTGCGGATGGCCTTCAGGGGCATGAGGAACCACAGGAAGGTGGTGTCTGGACGACTGAGGGTGGAGGGTGGGGAGGGATGGGGGGTAGACAGGGTGATAAGCACGGTTGGTTAGATGGTGTCCATGAAGAGGGGTTTCCAACGCTAAACTGCACCATTTCGAAAGCCTCAAGGCTTAATAATTTTGCATGTAACAAGACAGTAGTTTACAGCAATGCTTCTGCGACCGGTAAGGGCCGCGTTTCCAAGATTCGTTAAGAAGCTCTTAACGCTAAGAGCTTCTTAGGAGTGTTCTAAGAGCGTTCTAGAGTGCTCTTAGAACGCTCCTAAGAAGCTCTTAGCGTTAAGAGCTTCTTAACGAATCTGGGAGTGCTCTAGGAATCTGGGAGCGTTCTAGAGTGCTCTTAGAACGCTCCTAAGAAGCTCTTAGCATTAAGAGCTTCTTAACGAATCTGGGAGTGCTCTACGAATCTGGGAGCGTTCTAGAGTGCTCTTAGAACGCTCCTAAGAAGCTCTTAGCATTAAGAGCTTCTTAACGAATCTTGGAAACGCGGCCAAGGTTGTTTTGTTGACAGTTGTAACATGTGAGTGTTATCAACATCAGTAGAATTCTATTTACAGCCGGGACGAATGACCACAAACCAAACTTTCCTTGTCACAGAATCTGAGCTGTCAGCCATGATCTTGTGAAGCACATATTATTGATTGCCTTATTTAAGGTTTACAAATCAGTGCACGTAGTGTATGACAACATAATAGGTACCAAAGCAGAAAGCAGTCATGACAACGATGTTCTGTACACAGAAAACAGGACCCAGTTTGTTCTTGTTTGTTTATTCACAAGTACCAGGGCTTGCATAACGCTACTGCACACTGTTGAACAACGAAATACAAACACAGATTCATGGAAACAACCATAAGATAGCAGTTTTTAACAGAATACTAACTGGTCAATCACTAAATAGTATAACGGATTTCAAGCAAAAACAAAATCTAAAATCCAAATGTCATAACTGTGTTTCTAAGTCCAAGGAAAGTGTACAGTCACACCCTAACAGAACATCATAACACCTGCAGTTCCTTGTATGACAGATTAAGAATATTCTTTGGTTTCTATGTAAACTGCTGCAATGTGTATGTTTTAGAGTCAAGGGAAAAAAAGTTTCTCCAAGACCAGATGGGAGAAGCATACCACTCGAAAACAGCCCAATCTAACTGAAGCAGTCGCTCTTCGTTAATTCTCAAGCCCCCAGCAGCTTCTTGACCAGGTAGCCAGGAATGCTGTAGAGGAAGAGGCCCAGCAATACAACAAGTAGAAGGGCCAGCAGGATCTTGCAGATCAGCCACTTGTACTGTTTGCAGACCAAGTAGCGAATGGCCTTCAGGGGCATGAGGAACCACAGGAAGGTGGTGTCTGGACGACTGAGGGTGGAGGGATGGGGGGGCAGACAAGTGACAAGCGCGGTTGGTTGCTCAACATTTTATAGCCAATTCCTGGCCTGAATACGTCCACTGCAAACATTTATCATATTCTCATGTAGGCTATATGTTAGTACATGTAAACCAGCAGATACAATAAATAAATAAAAATCCTGCATTAAAATCATTCATGATGACAGTTTGATGTATGATTTGAAATGGTCATTTATTATCACACTAGGATTTAATTATCACGGCAAACAATTACACTGCACTGAACTGTAAGTACAAAAATGTTTAACAAAACATGTAATTATTACTTGTGAATGAATATCATTCACGTCTTACGAAACCTAGTCACGCGAAAGTGAATGAGATAAACAAATATTTTCTGTTACTCTTCTGAGCCTATGCAGGTCACGTGAAAAATGATCCTAAGACTGGTACCCGAAAGATGAACAAATTGTTCACGTCCCGACCGTGTCATGTCGTCGGCTAAAAGATTAGTTCATCTGCCGACTGGGTCTTCGGGTCAATGATTAATTCATCTGCCGACTGGGTCTTCGGGTACGAGTCTTTCGATCCTTTTTCACGTCACTCTTCGGGTACGAGTCTTTGGATCCTTTTTCACGACTCGTACCCGAAGACCCAGTCGGGAAATGAACAAATAATGGCCGGGTTTCCCAGATTCGTTAAGAAGCTCTTAACGCAAAGAGCTTCTTAAGAGCGTTCTAGAACGCTCTTAGAACGGTCCTAAGAAGCTCTTAGCGTTAAGAGCTTCTTAACGAATCTGGGAAACCCGGCCAATTTCTGTTTCCTCGACTGATCCTATACAACAGGAGCCTACCGATGCGCGGCCACAAGAAAATTAACGAATCACTCTTTGAGAGGACTCGTTAGGCTACTCCTGAGTAGGCCTACTTGTCGTAGGCAAAATTCGTTTAAAATGAACGAATCGTTAACGAACGACACATCACTACCCGCAAGGCATATGAGGTACCTGGCACAGCGAACAGCTAATGGCCGGGTTTCCCAGATTCAGAAGTTCTTAGCGTTTTAAGAGCTTCTTAACGAATCTGGGAGCTTCTGAATCTGGGAAACCCGGCCAATGACTGACTGCTAAATTATATATATTTTTAACTGCACTATGCACTTAATATGCAAAAATAACATATAGGCCTAGAATCCATGCTGCTATTCTGCACTTTGCACTTTACTCCTATATTCTTATAGTATATGTTGTTTTTTAATCTGTTGATTGTTTGCACTATTGTCAAATGTTAAAATGTTGTATTATGTACATTTGGAGTATGGGGAAACGCAATTTCAATCGTCTGTGCAATTAGCCTTGTTGCATGGTCTGATTGACAATAAAGTTCACTTTGACTTTGAACAGGTAGCCTAGCAAGAGAAGCAAACCCTATTCTATGTGTTTATTAGGGCATTAGTGGACGAGCAACATCAGTATGTTGTCAGTCAAAACGAAACTAGCTATCAACTAAGTGTTTCCCAACCGGGGTGCCGCGTCTGATGTGATCTGTGATACGTCCTCTAAGGACCCGGCAATTAAATCAATTTCCCGGCACATTTGCAATGTAATGCAATGCATATGTGCACACCGCCCCCTACCGAACAAGATGGGTAGCTCGGTCAGCAGGGAGCTGAAGAAGAGCGGCTACTGACGTCACTCTGCTGCGCCGCTCAGATTGCTTTCTGGTTTTCGAATTATGGGCAGTAGCCTACTTTGCGGGCAGACCACGAAAACGAAAAAGCAATGTCCGCTCTGTTTTCTTTTTGATTATGGCATAAAATGTGCAGTCTTGAATAAGAAAATGAAAATGAAAATAGAATGATTGATTACAAATTGTATTTATGAGTCCAATAATGCAGCCACATTCTTAAAATGAAAAAGCATTTCTGCAAATGCATTTTAATTTAAATTTTGGTCACGATTTGCTTCCATATTAGTCGAGCCTGCCACTTATCACCCAATCAAAAAAAAAAAGAAAGGTTCTACACAATGGCTAATCACAAAATAGCACTATTGTATCTGGGTAAGATTTAACGCAACAACCAATGGAAAAAAAGCATATCCTGGCATTGTTCACGTGATTCTGCTACAACGTCTTCCGAAAGTTTAGTTCATCCACAGAGCAAACCACTGGAACTCGAGCATCACTTTGAGCACAGAGTAAGTCATGATCTCCTTTACGCTTTAATGTCCCAACTAATTCACAACTTGTTTGACACAAACAATGACAACTTAATTTTTTTTGAAAATGTTTCCCAGATAATTAGCATCAGTTTTTCATGAGTGTCTGTAACGTAGCCAACATTTTTACAGCCTGTTCAGTGACAACACCTGCTCAGAACAAGTAGTCTAGGCAGTGGCGATTTTAGACCCTTTTTAGGGGTGCTCAAGCAATTTAATCTCAGCACCCCTAAAAATAATAATAATTAAAAAATATATATTATTGTTTAGCTATTATCATTTGATGCTGGTAGTTCATGAAGAAAGGGACATCCTTAGTTTTTTCATCCATTCAATATTTTGCATAATAATACATAAATGTATTAATTGTTATCCAGTTAAATTAGGGATTTATTTACAGGCTTGCAAACTCCTCACCTTTAGGTGAGACTCACCTTTTTGAAACCAAAATGGGTAACCTACGTGATTCGTGGCCGTGGCCAACACAGCATTTTACGCGTGCTTCCCAACTTTACAACTGGCTCTGGAACCAATGCTATACAAAACATTTCTCTATGGTTAAAAGAACATGACATTGTTTACAAGAGCAGAGATTCTACATAGATCCAGCCTATTATTTTTGCTCTCAAAGTGCACCAGATTTAACTTTGAAATTTAATAAATGTTCACGCGAGGCCCTGTTTGGTCGCACAGTTGTCACAACCCATGCAACGGTTCTGATAGCAGGGAAGAAAACGCTCTGGAGTTTAGGTGTCCCACATGACCCAATGTCCCAGATTACCCAAATTCACCATAGTCTTTAAAACATTCTTTGCAAATCTTTTTCAGTTTGTGTGTTAATTATCTTTTATGATCTGCTCTACTGTTAGAAACTGATTACTCCTCCGTATTATTGTGATTAATAGCCTACATTTAACCCTTGTGCTGCCTTCGGGTCACATGACCCAAAGGTTCATAACGAACCATCGTTGTGTTTACCCAATTTACCCAATACAAAAACAAATAAAAATAATTTTCTTTTAACCTTCGCAATGTCGGGGGTCTGAGACAGCCCAACGGTTAAAAGAAAATGCTTTACTTTGTTTTTGTATGCGGTAAAGTTGTCGCAATACGACGGTGGATCACAACGACTGATGGGTCAGAATTACCCGAAGATAACAAGGGTTTAGATAACATTTTACCAGAATTACTGTTAAGGCAGTGCCATATTAAATACATTATTTTATTATACATTTTCAATATGAATTAAATATCATATTAGTAATTGAAAATCACGAGAACCGATTCTGAAACAGATAAAGTTGGTTGACAGTCGTCCAACACGTCAGTCTTATTGACATCAGCAGCGTTCCATTGTCAGCTGGCAAGTCAGACAATTGACTACAAACCAGCCTTTAGTCATCACAGAATCTGAGCTTTCAACCATGGTCTTGTCATGCACGTATTATTGATTGCCTTATTTAGGGTTTACAAATCAGTGCATGTAGTGTATGAAACAAAAGAAAAACAAAAGCCAAAAGCAGTCAGGACAAAGACGTTCCGTACACAGAAAACAGGAGCCAGTTTGTTCTTGTGGTTTATTCACAATATCACGGCTTGCAGAAAGCTACTGCACACTTGATCAACAAAATACAAACAGATTCATGGAAACAACCCCAAGATAGCAGTTTGTAACACTAATTTATACTAATTTATCACCAATAAATATCATGTTAGAAAACTAAATCCAAATGCCAACAAAAAGATTGGATCTGTGGACCCTTCATTCAAACACAGTGAATGAAGTAGGCTTTGACTTGATTTGGTGCAGGTATCACTAATCATGATGTTTACATTATTTGAAATATAAAATTAGATTAAAATTCTGTGTTCTTTTTCATTGATAATTAATTTTGCTTTATAAATGCTTCATGATGGCGTACAGTTGTACTCCACATAACACCTGCAGTTCCTTGTATAACAAATTAAGAATATGTTTATTTGTTTGTGTAAAGCCATTGTTACGCGTTAATGTTTGTATGTAATCTCTTCCTGTTCAGATAATCTCCAAGAACCAGGAAGGAGAAGCATACCATTTAAAAACAGTCGAGTCTAAATGACTTATTCTCAAGCTCCCAGCAGCTTCTTGACCATGTATCCAGGCATGCTGTAGATGAACAAGCCCACCATGACCAGAAGAAGAAGGGCCAGCACGATCTTGATGATGAGCCACTTGTAGCTGCAGGCTAGGTGGCGCATGGCCTTGAGGGGAGTAAGGAACCACAGGAAGGTGGTGTCTGGACGGCTGAGGGTGGGGTGGTCGGGTAAACACGAGGGGTTAGTGATATTACAGATAACCATATACTATAGGTTTATAGTGTAAAAGACCAAAAAAGATACACTGTGGTTACAACTGGGTTAGCTATAATACAGGCTAGCATCCTTTGAAGTGTTAAAGAAAAGGACAAAGTCACACTGAGATCAGGTGCTGTGTATTAACACAATACATGCACAACAACTGAGTGAGCTAAAATGCAGACTACCATCCTTGATAACTTCTGAGTGTAAAAGATTCAAATAAAGAAACGATACACTATCGTCAGGTGAAGTGTATCAGGTCAAGGCATGTACAATAACTTCAACTTACCAGGTCAGGAAAGATGATCCCATGTAAAATCCCATACTTGTTGAAGTCAACTCATCATTACATGATTCTTTTTTTAGGATTGTCTTTCAGCAACAGGACTGTGTAGCTAATATCCTAGGACCCTGAAACTCCTTACCTTTGACATTTGTCTGTGACTTTCCATAAGCATTGTCAATAGAATTCCATGACATGATGAATTTATCTTAACCCTTGTGTTATCTTCGGGTCATTCTGACCCATCAGTCATTGTGACCCACTGTCGTATTACAACTTTACCGCATAAGGTTAAAAGAAAAAGTGAAGCATTTTCTTTTAACCGTCGGGCTGTCTCAGACCCCCCACATTGTGAAGGTTAAAAGAAAATAATTTTTATTTGTTTTTGTATTGGGTAAAATTGGGTAAACACAACGGTGGTTCATTATGCCTTTGGGTCATGTGACCCAAAGGCAGCACAAGGGTTAAAAGAGTTAGTGAATCATTGTGGGTACCACTATACTAATTTAGTACTCAAGGGAGAATGGTGAGCTACTTCGATTAATGTTATGGTAAGCAGGTTAGGTGCAGGGTTAGTGAGTCAATGCGTGACAGAGACGGCTTAATTTGGTTAGGTTTGAGGTTAGAGTTAGGGTTAGTGAGTAGGTGTCATTTTATAGTCATTTTATGTTGGTTTACGTTTTAGGGTTAGGTTTAGGAATATGTTTAGGGTTAGGTTTAGTGAGTTCACATCAGGAAGAAAGGTGGACTTACTTTGGTTTCTCCAGAGGTTCTGGTTCATTGCGTCCTTCACCCACTGGACTCTTCTCAGCTTCCTCAGATGTCAACAGGTGCAGCTCTGCTTCCACTTTACCCTGCGAAAACACCAGACACCAGGCTTCACACAGCACTAAAACAGCACCGACACAGCACAGGCACAGCACTAACACAGCCCTGACACAGCACAGACACAGCACCAATACAGCACCAACACACACACAACACAGACAAAGCACTGCATATTGGTTTTACACAGCCTTCTCTATCAGCAGCACATTACCCACAGTTCATAACACTGGTGTTATCTGGTGTCCCTTCTGTATACTTATACCCTTGAACAAGTATCATGGAAGCACGGAAACTTTATGTGTGAGTGCTTATGAGGTCTACTCCCCAAAGACTGTCACAACAGTTCAAACCTGCCAAAGCCTAACTTGCCAATAAGGGTCTATCCAATTGAACTGTTCCAGAGGTGTTGTATAGACAGTGGCGGTCCTAGCACATTTGGCACCCCGGGCAAGGTTTCAAGGTTTTCCGTGCCAAAAACCTCTACTGTGTATAGATGTTCTGTAGGTGTTCTGCAAGTGTTCTACAGGTGTTCTACAGGTGTTGTATAGATGTTCTACTGGTGTTTTGCAAGTGTTCTACAGGTGTTCTGCAAGTGTTCTATAGGTGTTCTGCAAGTGTTCTACAGGTGTTCTACAGGTGTTGTATAGATGTTCTACTGGTGTTTTGCAAGTGTTCTACAGGTGTTCTGCAAGTGTTCTATAGGTGTTCTGCGGGTGTTCTACAGGTGTTCTGCAGGTGTTCTATAAGTGTGTTCACAATTGAACGTTTGCAATCATACAGTACACACCGTCAGTTCAAACTCATCGTTTTCATCTCTGGCCAAAAACGGCCACCAGCCCTTGATCCTCTTCTGCTTGAAGATGGACACCATGGGCATAGCCTGCTCGTTGGTCACCATTTCAATGGTGCACTGCTTGGCCGTCTTCGCTCCTCGGGGGAAGCGGTTCAGATCCAGCTCAATCGCACCTGCAAACACATGCAGATTCATCAGAGAAGTCCCAGGACTTTGTTGTCATGGACACTGTCTACACCATAACCCAGTCAGGGTGAAGGTTCACTACAAGAACATCACTGCACCCAGGAAGTCATCGGCGGAGAAGTGGTCAGCGTCCCAGACTTGAAGGTTGAGACGGGCCGGGATTTTGTACTGGGTCTCATCCCAGGCAAACATGGACTCCTTCTTGGAGATGACAATCTTCTCCTCGGCAATCAGGTAGTCGAAGGGGTAGACGAAGCGCCAGTTGAAGTTGCCTTCTCCTGTCAGGGAGTGGTAGTGCACGTCTGTGTCCTGCTTGTCCTCCTGCTGGCCCTTCAGCCAGCTGGGAGAGGGAAGGAACACAGGGTCAATTCTGTTGTTTTGAACCATCTGGGAAAATGAATGGCCGCTTGCTAGGAGTTGTTCATGAGCGCTAGAATATCTAATTCAATCCAAGTTTTATTTGTAATAATGTAATATCAGGAGTGAGTGATTAGGCCCTTTTCCAAGGTATGTGACTGGATGAATTGGAGGACCACAATCTTCCCTTACCCTCGGACAAAAATGTCACTGGACTTCTCGCCTGTGAAGATGTCATCGTCTTCCAGAACAACCTCGTCTGTGTTCCAAACTATCACCCTCAGTTCAAATCTGCCAACGACAGAGACATAGTCCAATCAGTTTGTGGCATGAATAGTCCAAAAATATGCAACCTTTCAAAAAATATACATGACATACTTCTTTGGTTTCCTTGGTGAAATATCAATGGCAGGTCCGGGGGCAGGCAGGTCCTTGGGAAACATGTCCACCCACATCTCAATCCTTCCCTGCACACCCAGACAGAGAAACAGGACAAGAGTCGTAGAAATGGCACAGGAACGGTCACACTGTCAACTATGAGCAAACAGGCAACTGAATTGGAAACTTAGATCTGGGGCAATTGGCTTTCCAAGAAATACATTTACAGTATCATATACAGTTAAAAAAATCGAAAAATACAATGCCCCTGTATTAAATACACAGCAATAACAACATTCCAGTCACATAACCAACAGGGTACAGTAACTAAGGAAGGGGGCTTGGCCAGAGTTGGAAACGGTACTTACTTGTAATTCACAGGTATAGTTAAGTTCAGGTGCCATAGTGTACCTGCTCGATGCCGGGCTTGTCCGGGTTGAGGAGCCGCCGGGTCTCCACATGCTCCGGGATGAGCTTGCAGCCCACCCTTGGCATGTCCTCCCAGCGGTTCAGCACCGTCAAGGCCAGGTGCTCATCCGTCTGCTTCTTCAGGCCTGCCCCCAAACACACACTCACTCATCACTCCTCTGGACACAGTGTCTGGACAAACACCACCCAACCAAACATGCTTTCGGAGCGTGCTGTGTGTTTTGATTCATGTTGTGTTGTGCTATGCTGCCAAACATGAATGTTGTGCTGTGTTGCGTGTGGTATCACGTCGTGCTGTGCTGTGCGCCGTACCGTTCTCGTCTTCGACCTCCGTTGTCCCCATGTAGACACGGTTCCCCACCTTCACCCGTCCTCCAGGGCCGTAGTGGGGCCCGTCGAGCTTGCCTTCCTTGCAGAGCTTGCCTAGGATCTGGGTGGGCTTCATCGGGTCCCGCCACACATTGTAGCCATGGCTACAGAAAGTCAGTCATTAACTGTCATTAACTATTGAAAACTGTAATTAACTGTTGTTAATAATGATTGTCACAATAACTTAAAACTTGTAAAGCTGAAACCCAAACTTCCAGGCTACAAAGAGAAACCGGTAACACACAGTATACCGTTGTAAAATGTCACATTTTGGCTGATCGGTTTGTAAAACTATGAGCAGACTGAGCCATCCTTCTTAGATAATCAGCTATTGTGTTATTCATCTGTTAGCTCATGTGACATGGGAGAGATCCTGCTTACATGGCATAGTTGGAAGCGATTCCACAGGTGGCTCTGTGCTTGCTGTAGTAGCGGTTCTCCAGGTCCACCCTGGTTTCTCCTATCAGGTCGTCAGTTCCCACCAGGTCCCAGTCGTAGATTGACACCGTTAGCGTGGAATCCATAGGAAATGTTGCTTCGATGTCAAAGGATCTTATAGAGGTGAAACATTTGGTTTGGCACGTGGGAAAATGTAAGGATATGCCAGTGGCATTCACCAGTATTTATTCACCAGTATTTATTCACCAGTTTTCATTCACATGTACTTATTCACCAGAACTTATTCACCAGTATTCATTCACCAGGACTTATTCAACAGCACTTACTTGCCAAATATGGGGTTGAGTTGTTTGGAGATGTAGTTCTCTTTGTCTTTGATCTCAGACTTCCCCAGTTTGATGGCGATGTAGGGGTCAGCCTTCCCGTTGATGTCTGCTGGGTGGAGGTCAGTGGCCTGGCCAAAATGAGACGTGTTTTACATTTCATTTTTATTCATTTTATTATTTCCAAAGCAACTCAAATAGCGCTTATAGTAAGTACTACAGATAATCAAGGTTCAGAAGTGCATAGTTCTAAAGATATTTCAGGGGATTAGAGCCAAACACACTCTACACTGTATCTTACCAGGCAGTGCAACAATAACATCTTCACAGTTAAGTGGAAGAATATCTCAAAATGAGGGATGGGATCAACTCTGAATTCCTGTCTGTTTTGGGACAGGAAGTACGTACCCTGACGACATAGACACGGACAAGGATGTTTATTGGGTCATTGTGAGGAAGATTCTGGAACATGCCCATGTTGGAGTCGAAGCCCATCTCCCTGGACATCTCATCTGAGACTGGGACTTTGTACATGCACATGGAGCCCTGAGAAACACAAACGCAGTCAACTAAAAATCTAGACTCACATATACAAGTGATCCTCTCCTGCAATTCAATGTCTTCCACTTCCTCATCTTACTTTGAACTTCCCGATAATCCTGTCCTCGTCTGCCATGTTCTGGTCGTCGTCATCCCCACTCTTTCCTCTGTACAGGTTGAAGGAGTGGAGCCAGTCTGCAAAGTTGTCAAAATCATTCTCCAGTTCCTTATGGTACACCTTTGGAATAAAATACAGAAAAAAAATAGATTTCAAAATTTCGGAACTATATCCAGCCACAACACCCCTGCAACAGCGAAAACTCTTTCAGAAGACAAGCACCTTCAGCTCATCATGTTTCTTCTTCTTCTTCTCTGGAGTCATGCCAGGCGGAGGCTTCTTCTTGTCCTTGGATTTCCCCCTGCCTTTCTTGGAGCCTTTCACAGGAGAGTCGTCAGATTTGATCTCTGAGTACAGGTTAGAGAATGCCGAGCGACAAGGAAATATAAGAGAGAGAGAAATGTGGACAGGAGAGGAAAGAGGATGAGAGATACGGAGAGAGGTGGAAGGTAGCCGCAAGGGAGGTAAGAAGATGTTGGTAGGAAGGATGAGGAGAAAGGAGGTGGGGAGGAGAGGAGAGAAGGGGAGGGGAGGAGAGGTGGTGCACATCCCTCGAGACGTGAATCCCACATGAAAGTTGGCAAACACAAGTCTTCTGGCTCCAGTACAGTATTCATGGTACTGTAACTGCCATGGTACCAAGGTAAACAGTCAGACAACATATAGCCGTGATAAGGCTCACAGGTCACAACTTAATGAATACGTACATCTTTGTCATTTATCAATAAACAATATATATATATTGACCAGGGTGCGGTAATGATAAAATATTGGATTATGGTTGCTTTATGTATTGTCGTAGGCCGAAAACTGGATATAAGACACCTCAGGTTAAGCTGAGCAGAAAACACCACGATATAGGGTTGTCTTGACATTTTACCTCTCAGTAGAATACTGAGAGAACATCACATATTTACTAAACGCTCACAAGAGATAACGAGTCAGTTGGCTGAGCGGTGAGGGAGTCGGGCTAGTAATCCGAAGGTTGCCAGTTCGATTCCCGGTCATGCCAACTGACGTTGTGTCCTTGGGCAAGGCACTTCACCCTACTTGCCTCGGGGGAATGTCCCTGTACTTACTGTAAGTCGCTCTGGATAAGAGCGTCTGCTAAATGACTAAATGTAAATGTAAATGTAACGAGAGGCACCCACGAGAGCTCAGACCTTGTACGAAGAACAGAGCGCAGGCCAAACTGAAATTTTAGGGGTTTAGAAGATAATCCCACCATGGCAGGCTAAACTGCCATTAAGATAAGGGGCGTTCTGTGCACTATAAATGCTGTCTGTATTCAATTGTTAAGTAGGCTCTCTATCTTGTGCTCGGAGAGACCTAACGTATGTTGCCTTTCTGACCTGATCAATAAACCTTGCCATTGCATCTGAAAACTTGGACAGACTCCCTGCGTTCGTCCTTTTGCACCTGTTCGGCTAAAAAGCTAGCCACCACAGTATTTTTATGGTTAGTATTTAATTAGTAGTTTTAGGTCTAAAGGTTTATCTTTATTCATTTATGATCTTTTTATGTACGTTTAATACATCGATAACACAACTTTAATCTTTTTGATTGTGGACAACTTTCATGACAGGCATTTTATGGAAATGAATTTCAGATGGCAAGAGGAGGAGGCCATTTTGTGTTGAACAGGAATGGATGAGATGTGTGTGTGTGTGAAGTGATTGCTAATCGATGAGAGAGGTGCAGATGAGAGATGCACACTATGACCATACAAACACTTCTCTAATGAGGGACTCTGACCATAGCAAAATGTCTTCCACTCTAGTGAGCCACTCAGAGTACTTCTTCTACTCTACTGAGTGACTACTCTGTGCGGCAGCACCCCCTGGTGTTACCTGCAGCTTCTGCAGCGATGTCCATGTCTTCTTTCTCCTCTGCATCTGCTTGGGCTGCCTCCTGGGCCTTCAGGATCTAGAGAATCACAACAACAGTTGTCTTATTCACCCAAACTCACTACTTGTCAATGGAAAAAGAAAAGGCACAGCATTTAAACTTTGAACAACAATAATAGTCGGCTCCTGAATGTCTGAGATTATTTTTACAGGAAGTCAGTTGAGTGAGTTGAATAGCAAGAGAAAGGACTGGTCACTAACTTCCATCAGAGTTTCAATCGAGGCAAAGTATTTGGACCACCAGTCCAGCATGCTCTCGTCAAGCTCCTCCTCCTCCGGATCCTCTCCTCCCTTGTTTCTCTTCTTCTTCTTCCCCTTCACCTCCTTCTCGTCTTCCTGTGGAGAGAAGACCAGAACTTTCCTTTAAATCCCAGTATACCTCCTGATGAGGGGAACATAACCCTTCCCAGACCTGTCTGTGAACTCACCATGTCAACCTTCACCACAGCATCAGAACCCTGGTGGGAAAAACCAGATATAACATAAATATTTATCAACATTTTGAATGTATTTTTTGTAATTATCATGCCATTATAGTACTCAGGAGATCTTACACAGTCCAGTTTGACCACAGTGTCCATCTTTTTCACGGTTGGCTCTGGCTCCATGTTAACGATTATTTCTTCTAAAATAATAAGAGATACAGAACATTCTTCAGACTGTGTTCACTGTGTACATTTTACACACGTCTACTACAGTAAACGGTATGATGGAAAACTATGACAAGTCTGTCATGTACAGTGCAAGGACATGGTGAGGAAAGACAGTTGTTAAATGTTTCATGACTGCACTATACTGTCGTTTTTTTGTGCATCAAACTTCTTGGTACAGACAGACACAGACAGAAACAGACAGACAGAAAGTTAGACAGAGAGATAGAGAGACAAACACGCAGTTAGACAGAGAGATAGACAGACAGATAGACGGATAGATAGATTGATAGGAAGTTTATTGATGCTTCAACTGAAATTGCACCATTGCAGCAGCATTGAACAGTGAAAAAGCAAGTTTGTCTGGGCAGTAGCAAGGATTTGCTAGGGCTGTGCACATCCTGTACGGCGAGGCTGACCTGTGGTGTTCCAGTTATTGGCCTGTTTGTCGGCCGCCCGGTAGATGAACTTGCGCAGGGAGGTGACGGCGTGGGAGCCCACCAGGGTGT